>NC_055960.1:27247564-27255064 GCF_018492685.1 Alosa sapidissima | reverse complement strand
GCAAGCTGAGCGGAAACAAAATGACAAAATAGGCATAGTTGAGTTTAATATACGAACAAGCGTCACTAGCGGGCCACCGCCACGCTCTTGGCCACCCAGGAAGCCAAGATAGATGATCCTATAAAAGATTCATCTGTTTTGAATTTTTAATCATGTCATTTTGCTTCAAGAGCTTAAGCTCGGAGGCTGGTGCTGCATCTCTATAACGTCGTTCCGTGATGAATAATAACTGTAGAATATACAGCAGCGAAGGTCATGAGATAATGGGCCTCCGCACGATAATGAGTCCTGAAGCTTTTTCTTTTTCTCAGAGCACGACCATCTTTCTGCTCTCCATGGTGTGACAATGGCAGGGCAGAGAGAAGGAGCAGACATCTGATATTGAACTCATGCCTTTGTTCTCCTTTTGATTGAGACTATCAGTTATCATTGCAGTCAGCAGCCAAACCCAGTGACAAGCTTAATCTCTCCTCACATGTGACTGTCTCTCTTGTCTCTCTTTGTTTCCCTCACATGTGCACTCACACACACACACACACACACACACACACACACACACACACACACACACACACACACACACACACACACACACACACACACGCACGCGCGCACACACACACACACACACACACACACACACACACACACACATACACAAATCTAGACACAGATACACAGACAAGCACACTGACACATGCACACAAACACCATCTTTTCTGTGTCTGTCACTAGCTCATGTTCCTTCCAACACAAAGCAGATGGAAACAAGCAGACGGTGTGAGAGAGAGAAAGAGAGAGAGGGAGAGAGAGAGCAATAGAGAGAGAGAAAGAGAGAGAGGGAGAGAGAGAGCAATAGAGAGAGAGAAAGAGAGAGAGGGAGAGAGAGAGCAATAGAGAGACAGAAAGAGAGAGAGGGAGAGAGAGAGAGCAATAGAGAGAGAGAAAGAGAGAGAAAGACAGCGAGAAACAGAGAGAGAAGAGAGAGAGAGAGAGAATCAGAGGGGTATCAGTGCTGTATTTACTCACAGGGTGGGGTTGTTGGTGTGGAGAGGATCTGTTCTGTCTCTAGGTTTCACCTGTCCATGTTGTCTCTGTGTGTGTGTGTGTGTGTGTGTGTGTGTGTGTGAGTGAAAGTGTTCTCTCCATCTCACTGTATCGTCAGAGGAGAGACTGTATGAAAGAGGGACCTTGCATGTGTGAGAACATTCTTGTGTATGCGTGTGTGTGTGCGGATGTGTGTGTATGTGTTCACCTCTCTGTGTTGCGCGTCAAAGCGCTTAGGCCAAAATGACACTGATGCCCTACACAGGGCCCTTGTCCGACCTTACTTTTCTGGTGACATGATTAGAAAGTCTAATGACTGCTGACTGCTAGTAAGGACTCGGCTTACGTGTTTGTACTGGAAACTCTGCTTTTGAAAAGCCCACAAGTGCTGTCGCCTTCCACGGACTCATTCTGCCTCCATATTTCACACAGTTTAAAAACTAAAACGACAGAAATGCACAGTGAACTACAGTATAGCACTATCCCTGACAACAGCCCATACCACTGTTAGTTTTTCCAACAGTGAGTCATACTATGCCACTGATAGTGCTCTGCTCTGAATAAATGCCAGATTAGAGATGGATGTACCGTTTTCACAAGCGGTCCCTATCACATCCATCCATAATACAGTATTCACATACCACTGCCAGCACATTCAACACCAGGGCTAATGCTTCTGCTCCATTCCTTAGGCAGTGAAACGCTCTTTCTTTCACAAGAACCTGGGACATGACAAGTCCACTTCACAATGATCCATTTGTTTGAATGTCATTCCTTCTCAAATCAGTCAGTCAGTCAGCCAATAATTCTTTACATTGACAAACCAAAAAAAGCATCATTCTCTTAACACCTGCTGTCTTTTCTATTGTTTCTCCTGGCCAAAGTGCGTTTTTTAGGTGATGCTGCAGAACTTAACGGGCCTTGCCAGGTCAATTAAAAACAGACAGAGAAAGAGAGAGACAAAAACAAATGAAAAACAAACCATGACAAATCCCAAACGACAGGATTCAGCCTTTGTGAGAGCTGACACACTCACATCCCCTCTCCTCCCCGTCCATCAGCGGGTGGTGCTGACGCCGAGGATGCGGCATCGCTGCGTGGACCAGGCACAGAGCAGAGGATGCTGGCCCAAGCTCTTCTCTGGCTCTGGATGTGATGACCACGGGGGAAAAGCAGCTGTCCGCTGCTGAAAGCCACATCTTCGTTAACCTCACACACAGTGGGACTCCATCTCCAGCCTGGCCGCAAGCTGTTTTTAAACACTGGCAAGAAGACTCTGTAGAAACAGCATTTATCATTCTAATTGTGCCTAACTGCATTAGCAGCACCCCCCCCTCCTGCAGCGTGGAATCGACTTAAAGAGCACTACACAGCCTTACCAGGGCATTTTATAAATGAACCTTTTTATTTATTAGACTTTTTAAACATTTTAACATTTGAATGGAAACTAACTCTGTCATGGTTACAATCTCACATGTAAAGGTGATGCCTCTGTAGAAGGTGAAGTATCTGAAATCTGATGAATTGGTGACCTTTAATGATTTTCCCCAGATTTGACAGGTATTGCTATAAACATGTGTGTGTGGGGGTGCATGGGTGTGTGTGTGTGTGTGTATGTGTGTGTGTGTGTATGTGTGTGTGTGTGTGTGTGTGTGTGTGTGTGTGTGTGTGTGGGAGAGTGTGTGTGTGTATGTTTTGTTTGCCCACGCTATCCCTGCTGATCATGCATCATACAGGGTCATAGGCCAGCATAAACAGAGTACATATTTAATAAAAGGCACTCTCAATGTCATAAATAAACATACATAAAATATATACAGTAAGTGCGTACCCTTATTTAGTGTATAATGAAATATTTTTTGAATAATGGGATGACATTATTGCTAATTGTTTTCTATAGCTGTTAGGAGACATGTCTTAGGCCCTGCAACATAGCTTTTGCTTTTGCTTTTGTTGTTTTGTTTTGTTTTCTGAGGTATAGCAATTGTTCTCACTCTCAGTTAAATGTATACCTTAACTCTAACATGCATTTGATTACCATGTGCAATATGCTGTGTGCGTATGTGTGTGTGAGAGAGAGAGAGAGAGAGAGAGAGAGAGAGAGAGAAAGAGAGTGAGAGTGTGTGTGTTTGTTGTACGCACATATAAAAAGTGATGTTATGAACCATATGGTTTCTTGTGGTCTAGGAGTGCACTGTTGTTTTAGGTACAGTACATTGTTTTATGATAAATAAACCAGTAAAACATGCATCAATTTTCTTCAGCTAATACTTTTAAGATCTATTGGGCATTCTGGACTAGAAGCATGGCTTCTCCTTTTTAAATGAATAATAATGTTATTTATCATATATGATGACCCTCTGGCTGCCCCCCTCTCAGGGGTTTCGTCTTCCCAGAATGCATCTGATCCCAGTGAGGCTGGTAGTAGACTTCTTGCATAGCTGATGGACTCTAATTAATTGTGTTGGTACGTATAGAGGGCAGTTGGGAACTTGACAAATTGCAAATTTAGTCATTCCATCAAGCTCTGAGCTTCCTGCCAAAATGGCAACCGGCTGAAGCGTGTGTTTTACAGGAGGGCCGGACAGAGCCAGGAGCCTATTCAAATGCGCTGGGACCAGACAAACTGGATATCTGCCGCAGTCGACAAAGCTAATGATTTAATTATGTGAGCTTATTTGCTAATTAAAGTGCATTCATTTTTTAGTGCTTAGACTGTAAAGTGCTAAATGCATGTAGCCAGTGCTTGCCTATGTGTCTTCACTCTAAGTATTACTGAGCTGATGCTATCTGTACCACTAATTGGGGGGGGGGGGGGGGGGGGGTCATTCGTCTCTCCAGCATTTTTTGTCCATGTTTCAAACATCATATGTCCAGGTGACAGGCGAACATCATACATCATATGTCCAAGTCTTTGTTTACTTTTACATTTATTCGGCTAGGTTTTAGATCTATGGTCAGTGCCATCCATGGGGTTACACTTCAGCTGCTAGGGTAAGAGCAAACCAGTTGACAGGCACACCAGACCCTAGTCTGTCTGTTGTGCCTGTCCCAAGCAAATCCTAAGTGCAAAAGAACTGTCTCGGTCTCGGTCTCTGCGCAAGTCTCTCCATCCACATTTCCAATGTGGAAGATACTGAGTATAAACTAATGCAGCATAGTTGAGGGGGTTGTTGCAGCTGTCATTTAGAATAGCGTTACTTTTTATGTCTCTTTTAAGTGCTTTTGATGTACTGTAACTCAGGGCATGCCATTCTTCTCAGTTGCCCAGTTCCCGTTGCTCTTGTCCAGTGAGACGTTGCTGTCGCATTTGTTCGCCTCATTGGATCTCTGTGCAGCCGCCTCAACACTATCCATGATGTGCTTATCTCCTTGTTCTGTCTCCCTGTTGTAGAAGTAGTTGAAGTTGGAGACAATGACAGGCACGGGGAGAGCGATAGTCAGCACGCCAGCAATGGCACACAGGGTGCCCACCATCTTGCCCCCCAACGTGATTGGGGTCATGTCACCGTAGCCGACGGTAGTCATAGTTACCACTGCCCACCAAAAGCCCTCTGGGATGCTGACGAATGCTGTGTCAGGCTCGTCGACTTCGGCAAAGTAAATGGCACTGGAGAAGAGGATGACTCCGATGAACAGGAAGAACATGAGCAGGCCCAGCTCCCTCAAGCTGGCCCTCAAGGTCCAGCCCAAGATCTGGAGTCCTTTGGAGTGCCGCGACAGCTTGAAAATTCGGAAGACCCTCACCAAGCGGATGACCCTCAGGATGGCCAGAGACATGTTTTGCCCAGCGGACTCGTCGTCCGGCGAGGTCAGCAGATCTGTTGCCAGGGTGATGAAATAGGGGACGATGGAGAAGATATCGATGACGTTCATCATGTTGTTGAAGAACTTTCTCTTGCTGGGACAACAGACAAACCGCACACTCAGCTCGAAGATGAACCAGATGATGCAGATCGTCTCTATGATGAAGAAAGGGTCAGAGAATGTTTGGGCAAGGGTTTTGGGTGCCACGCTTGGTGGGAGAAGGACACCATCAGCATCAGTTCGGTTGCCCTGGGGACCCTGGACAGTACGGTCCACGTCATCACGGAATTCCGGTAATGTCTCCAAGCAGAAGACAACAATTGAGATTGTAATAACAGTGACGGACACCAATGCCACTAGCCGAGCTGCACTGGAACTTTCTGGATACTCAAACAACAGCCAGAACTGCTTGTGGATCTCCTTGGTAGGTAGGGCTGCCTCAGGCTCCTTTACCAAACCTTCTTCCTCTCGAAACTGTTCAATAGCATCCGCACCAAGCTCGTAGAAAATAATCTCATCAGCAAATATTTCCAATGGAACGTTCGCGGGTCTTCGGATCTTGCCACCGGATTGATAAAAGTATAGAATTCCATCAAAGGCAGGCCGGTTGCGGTCAAAAAAGTATTCGTTCTTCATCGGGTCAAAATGGTACATCCTCTTCTTCGGATCACCAAGAAGCGAGTCTGGGAACTGGCTCAGGGTTTTGAGCTGCGTCTCGTACTTCATACCTGACACGTTGATGACAACCTTCTGCTCTCCATCCTCCTGTTTAAAGCTCTGCTTCTCCACGAACACGTCATCGCAGAAGTCCTTTGCAGCCTTGCTGAAGACGCTGTCGTTGGGGCTGCCTTCGCTGTGCATGAGGACCTTCCAGTTGGAGATGAGGCTGTTGCAGCTGGAGTTGCCCCGTTTTTTCAGGACGGGCGTCGTGCTCGGAGAGAAGCCCACCTGCTGCTGGCCCGCGGGCTGCCGCCTCTGAGGGGAGCTCGAGGCGGATGCAATCACGCGATTGGTCACCCCGTGGTGGTCAGGCACGTCTGAGGTAGGTGAGGTGGGATACCCCGAGTCGCTGGGGTCACCCATGTTGAGGCCGATGTCATCCAGGTTTTCGAAGTTTACCAGCGGGACCTCCATAGCCGCCCTGCCCTCCCCAGGGACCGAGAGTGCTGCCTAACCCAGGGTGATGAGGCAATTGAGGGGGGGGGGGGGGGACACCCACAGTCAAGCCAATGGGGAAGGGTGCACTGGATCAGCTAGCATCCAGGCAGGCCCAACGACAAGGGTAGCAATCTCTCCCCTTCTCCAGATCTCTCTTCTTTCTCAGATCTGTGAACACAAAACACAAATAAGACAAAATCAGCCGGACTATGCCATATTTGATTGAAACTACATAATGTTCTAGTTTGGCTACAAAAAAGACAAAACACAGATCTGTGACTGAAGCAGCGTTTCATAACTACAAACACAAGACAAAACAAGAAAACATCAGCCTGACCGTTTCCATATTTTAAACTTTTTTCATATATGTATTCGACTTACTGTATATCCCAATGTGACTGCTAAAAGGACAGATCTAACTGAAGCAGGGTTTTTTTCAGATTGTGGGAATATCATGGTAGCATTAAACTGTAAATAAAATGTAATGAAAATAATTTACATTGCTGGAATGATAAATTGTTCCATTTCTTTATAATTGAGTGTAAGAAAGAGAAGGTTTCTGAAACAGAGAGAGAAATAGATTCAGTGTTACATTAGGCCACTCAGACAGTTGATCTCACAATTACTTGGGATCCTGTGTCCTCACCATGGACGGATTATGAGCCACTGGGCCCCTGGGCACAGACATGAAAAAGGCCCCCCACCCCGCATTAGAAATTTTTAAAAAAATGTCGCTATAAATTAAGACTTCTGGCGAGTTTTGTGGAAAGAAATGGGCAGATTGAGATGTACAAATGTGACATAACCATCAACCAGTCCCTCCAGGAATTCACAACGAAGACAGATTTAAGGCATCTTGCTGTGAAAAAAAGATGCCTATTACAAAGCATGATTATCATAGTATGACCTGTGGGGGCCTATTCAGATATCAGGGATGGAAAACATAGCAGTGACTTCACACAGAGCTTCAGGGCCCCCTGAGCCCTTGGGCCCCTGGGCCTGGGCCCAGTAGGCCCATTCAGTAATCCATCCCTGGTCCTCACCAGTAAGTAGTGCACTTACAGGGATGTAGTCAGGGGGAATGACCCCATGAATGTACATCTGCTTTTGTAAAAATAAACATGTTTTGCTAGTAAATAATGTGTGGTTCAGGTGTTTAGGAAGAGGTATTAGCTTGTAATTGTCATTCTACAAGAAAATTTTAATTCAAGTTAAAGTCCCAGCTCACTAATAGAAAAATCTCTGAAAGAGAACATACCAAATTTGATTGTTGTTTCGCTCTTTTTTCTTTTGGATTTTTGATTCTTGTGCTTCTTCTTTTGAGAATTCTCAGTCCACTTTTATTGATGATTTATTCTGCGCACAGGACATATTTAATATCTACTGAGTGTCATGTCATATTTCATATCTACTGAGACAATGCTGTACATTGACGGTGCAGTGGTGTTTCCCTTGAAAGGTCCTTGAGACTGCTCTGCGCACTTATTA
>NC_055960.1:27222564-27242564 GCF_018492685.1 Alosa sapidissima | reverse complement strand
ACTGATGACATGCATATTTGATTCCCATGTTTTGATGAATTTTACAGACTTTCTATTTCCTCAAATGATGTTACATAAGGTAGTTATTCAACAATTGTTAATCTGAAAAGAATACAGTCACAAGAGATTTATATATTAATGTCGACAATTAAAGCTATGTGTAAAGGACATTTGCTATCATGTTGACACTTTGATTGTTCTTGATCTTGCCACTGATGTAAGTCATTGTTTAGTTCATAAGTGCATGTGAGTTTTTATGCATCACTGAGATGAGACAAGTTTATGTTTATATCTAGTCAAGTAGGTTTACGGCGCATGCTTTCTTCAGTCTGCATACTGAAGAAGGCACGCGCCCAAACTCGTCTGTGCAAATAGAAAGTAAATGTATGCATGGTGCTGCCTCCATCCTGCTTGACTTGACCTGTTGGCTTGCTGAGATGATTTGCTGATGCGATCACTTTGCCAATCTGTTAAGATTACTTGTTAATGTTGTGACACCTTGAACTAATGAGGTGTTTTGTTGATGTTCTGCTTTGATTAATATGAAGTAGAAAGGAGATCTGCTAGAAGCACATCTAATGGCATGTTTTCATGTTGGAGCTGGCACACACACACACACACACACACACACACACACACACACACACACACGTGTGCGCGCACACACACACACACACACACACACACACACACACACACACACAAACACGCAGTGCTCATGGCAAAACACAATGAATGATATCTGACCCTTCACACACACTATCAGCGAATAAACTCACTGTGATGCTCTGAACACTCTCCAAGAAAGTTATCCATCCTAGTGCTGCTGTAAGAGGCAAAGACACCAGTTGCTGTTTTAAACTACTGTGTACTTTCTAATGGCATATCCATATAAAATTAGCTGCTCTACCCTCTATGATGACTGGACTGCTCTACCCTCTATGATGACTGGGCTGATCTACCCCTATGATGACTGGGCTGCTCTACCCTCTATGATGATTGGGCTGCTCTACCCTCTATGATGATTGGGCTGATCTACCCCTATGATGACTGGGCTGCTCTACCCCCTATGATGACTGGGCTGCTCTACCTTCTATGATGATTGGGCTGTTCTACCCTCTATGATGATTGGGCTGATCTACCCCTATGATGATTGGGCTGCTCTACCCCTATGATGATTGGGCTGCTCTACCCCCTATGATGACTGGGCTGATCTACCCCTATGATGACTGGGCTGATCTACCGCTATGATGACTGGGCTGTTTGAGCCTCCCTGCAAACTTTCCATCACTCTCCTATCTTCTTATTTAACAAAAAACAGTTAATTTCGTGGCATGAATGCCATTCTAATTGTATTGTCGGATAGATTATGTAAGTAGTGCACCAAAAGCACAAATATGCACACTGTCAATCGTCCAAACTGTAAGCATTTAAGCATTGGGACATTCCTGTTATAAATGTCTGAAATGAAAAAAAAAATATTTAATGTTATTTTTAGACACACATTTCAGCATCTGCATTTCTGTCATGAGATGTCAGCTCCTTAGGGGGTCACCTAGTCTAGGTCACCTAGGGGGTCACCTAGTCTAGGTCACCTAGGGGGTCACCTAGTCTAGGTCATCTAGGGGGTCACCTAGTCTAGGTCACCTAGGGGGTCACCTAGTCTGGTGAAGACTGCAGGAACAGGACATTAAATCAATACTGGGCTTCGGGCCCCGTCCTTGCTGTCTTGCTGAATCCTTAAAAACAATGAAAACTTCCAATCAAAGTTGATTTTCACCCCGCCATATGAAGGACGGCCAAGTTGGCAGTGCAGGAGCAGGAGGCTTGTGTTTCATGAAAGAGAGAGAGAGAGAGAGAGAGAGAGAGAGAGAGAGAGAGAGAGAGAGAGAGAGAGAGATTGTTGTCCAGTGGCTACAGCTCCTTCCTTCAGGCCATACCCAGACACTGGGACAGTGGGGCTAGATCTCTAGATCTGGGGCTATATCAAGACCAAGATAGACAGATGAACAGCCATACTTGACCTGTGTGTGTGTGTGTGTGTGTGTGTGTGTGTGTGTGTGTAGTGTACTGTTACATAGTACTGTTCCATATCAGCAGTTATAGGAAGCATGTTTATTTGGAAGAGACATGTTTTTTGTACCCTTGAACCTGTAAAAACTCTTAGATGAACTGCTTTAATGTACTTGATTATTAAGAAAATTTGATTCATAGTGAAAATGTACTTGGACAGTGAAAAGAAATAAAAGTGTATAACATGTGTATGTGTCTCTTTCTCTCTCTCTCTGTGTGTGTGTGTGTGTGTGTGTGTGTGTGTGGCCTGGGTCCATTCTGCCCCTCTGTTGGTCTGGCGTACAGCACTGTGTGGACAGAACAAGCTGCGGGGTGGGTATGCGTGTGTGTGGGCAGACGGCTAGCACCTCACTTCTGTTCCACTACAGCGGTCAAGGTGAAGCCTCCTGGGCTCACAGCACCGTGCACCCCCCCTCCCCCCAACACACAAACACACACACACACACAAAGACACACACACAGAGACAAGTACATACTGTATAGTATATATAGAATGCACACAAATCCAAAAACCCAACCCAGAATACAATAAGTCGTATAAAAAGGTGCGCTGCGCTACATTAAATTTACCTAAAAACTGAGCCTCTATGCAAACATTTAGCCTCGCACAATCAGTCACAGATATCCAAATACAAAAACACAGACACACACACACACACACACACACACACACACACACACACACACACACACACACACACACACACACACACACAGAGAAGCTCTGCATAGCCCATTCTGAAAGCTGCGGCGTGCCCACTCTGATGCACTGCAGGGGGATCAGGTTCATGTGAGAGGGAGTGCCTGTGGGCAATGATACGACCTGGCCACAGGTCAGAGAGGGTCAGCCAAGACACACACAGATGACAGAGAGAGAGATGGAGGGATGGATGAAGCGACTGGGTGAAAAAGAGTGAGAAGAAGGGAAAGAGAAATAAATGGCAGGGAGGATAGGAAAGAGTGATGGTTTTTCGTATGCACTCCTTAATATTCAATGGGATTGCAGCGCCAACTTCAATTAAAACTACTGGCTATGAAAGAGACATTACACTGTATGAGTGTGACTGTGTTTGTCTGTGTGTGTGTGTGTGTGTGTGTGTGTGTGTGTGTATGTGTGTGTGAGTGCATGTGTGTGTCTTTCTGGGTGTATTAGACAGACTGGTGAAAGGATGAGAGTGTGATGAGTACTATCATATTCTTTGTGGATAAATGTAGATGGGGTGACAGAATCAGAGAAGAAAAGAGAATTGGTGAAACAAGCAGGCATAAGAGGGAAAGAGCCAGAGTAGCATCTCTCTGTGTGTGTGTGTGTGTGTGTGTGTGTGTGTGTGTGTGTGTGTGTCTATGTGTATCTGTCTGTGTGTGTGTCTGTGTGTGTGCAGTGCAGTGCAGCGCAGCTCAATGTTGCCCCCTGTGCACATATGACAGGTTGGTAGAGTCAGGGCTTTTCCTGCTCGTTTCCCCACTGCAGCAATGTCACCTTGAGTGTAAAGGGACATTGAAACATACACACATACACACACACGCACACACACAGAAATCTCTCTCACGCAAATCTCTCTCTCTGTCTCAGTCACACACACACACACACACACACACACACACACACACACACGCACACACTATTGCAGTTTAGATCAGAGGTATTACACCTGAGCCTCACACTATATGCACACACACGTTCCTGACTTGAGCTCTCTGCCAGCTGTTATATCTGGAGACATTCATCATATTCTACTTGCTTTCCAACCACCAGTGCTTCCAGCTGCAATGACAATTCTAGGACACTGATGTTGTCTCATAATCTTCTACCCCCCAAAACACACTGACATAACATCTAAAATGTCTATATATTAGTTTATTTTCGCCACTATTTGTTCTTTTATAGTTCATTTTCGCTACTATTTGTTCTTTTATAGTTCATTTTCGCTACTATTTGTTCTTTTTTCTCTTCTTCTTGTTTCCTCTAGGGGTTCAGCAATAGTAGCAGCGTCTCCCAAAGGTCATTGTGCTGCTGAGTGGTACAAATGTCCTGCCTCAGCTCTTCTGTGATCTGCAGTACTGGATGCTCCAAACGTCCAACCCTCAGATGTGTGCTCTTTTACATCCGCAAAGACTTGGCTACTGGACAGCAGTGAAAAACAAAACACCCTTCACGGCAGATTTATCCGTATCTCTATGAGTATCTGTCCACTACTAATTATGAAACCATTCAGCTGAGTTTAAGCTTATAAATGAAACACCCTTGAATATCATATTCTTTTACTGCTAATGCTGTAGTCATCATAAAGACAGGAATGTGATGTAAAGTGAGATCCAGCTGTACTTTACTACTAACACTTGTATCAGGGCAACTGTACTTGACCGAGATGTGTTCTATTTTAAGATCTGCAGACTGCATTATTGGAGCCAGCAAATCAAAGTCAGCAGATATGTGGGCTGTTCTACCTATTCTAGGAAGTGCAGATGATAATGTTTCAGCCAGGTAAACCACAGAGACTGGGACAGTGACAGGATCTTATGATCACCCAGTGTTTCAAAGTACCTGCAGTTCAGTGATGCGAGGGTTCATTCACAGGCGACCTGAACCCGAGGCTATATTACAACCTGACCGATGCTATATTACAACCTGACCAAGACTTGAACGAGTATTTTTAAAGAGAAAATGATGCATATGATCCAACATTACCTTGTTGGACATGGGCCAACATTATATTGTTTTCAATGAAGTCTTCCTTACACTTTTCTCAGTTGTTTTTTCGTCTTAAATTACAGCAAGACCTGAAGGAAACGTTGACAGTCTTCCGACTTCAGCCAGAGACTTTCTAATGTGGAGACACAGCACTCAAAAAATACTCCATAGAAATGCATGGGGCTAGTTTGTCATGCCAACATGGCCGTTGTCTACACATATCCCACCCCTTCCGTTCCAAAACGTCGACATGTGAATACATTGAGCCAATCATATGGTGTGTTGTGAAGACATCGTGCCAATCATGTGTTGTGATCTCGCCGCTGGAGCAAGATTGGTGTCGTGAAGCCTTGCGCATTTCTGCCGAAATGGATGCACGACGAGTGCCCAAAAAGCGTTGTCAAATGGCCGCTGAGTGGAGGGACTTGCCTAAAAGGACTTTGCTTCAGCCCACACATCTGGCCCTGTGCCACTGGATGCGTGAGAAACTGGAGTTTTTGGAGTGTTATGTTTTTGTTGCTGTTGTTGTTATTGTCTTGGTTGTTTAAGCTACTTCAACTCTTGGGTCCCCTCAATCAAAATATATTATTTAAAGTGTATGTGTCAGGTTAAAAAACATTTTTGACAAATGAAGGGACATGAAGCAAGATAGTAGTGAGTAGTGATTTTTCTTGAAAAATCAACTTTAAATACAATAGAACAATATTTACAGTTATTACACGGCTCTTCACAAGACAAGTAGAATGCTCCATTGGCTTGAATGGGATTTCCTCAAGTTCTACGGTAAAATATATTCATGTAATTACCGCTGCAAACATAAAATTACCGCTGTCAATGGCAACAGGTTTTGTGCTTCTGACACGTCTTTCATATCACTACGCAAGGACTGAACTTCATTCAAAAGTGAAAGCAGACGGTTGATCAGCTGTGTTTTAAAGAATGTTTGATTCAAATTCAGTGTGTGTTGATGCAAACTATTTGTTTCTCAGCAAATGCCACGATGAACGGTAACAAATAGGCTAGGTTATGTAGGCTAAAGTCATATCGTGGGGAGTTTATTATTTCGTTTTGGCAAGTAGCCGTGTAATAAGCGGGATAATGTATAGAACGCCGGTCATTACTGGGAAAATAAGTCCCTTCAGGGCGGAACAAGACCCCTCCTCTGCGCGTAGGGGTCCGGTTCGCCCTGTCGGGACTTATTTTCCCAGTAATGACCGGCGTTCTATACATTATCCCTTACTTACATATTCCCTTACATTATCCCTTACTCAACCACTGCTTGGTTGAATTTCCCATTGTCCTACGTAATTTAGAACGACCATTAACCGTATGTTATTTGCACACCTATGAAGTAGATCCATTTTTTGGCCGTATCACACTTGTATATTAATTCGCTGAACTCGTTGTGAAGTTTAAATGAACTGTTACGTTGCATCCGAGCTGTAAAATGCAGACGTTCATAACATTGCAACATTGTAGCATATGACGGAGGTGGCTTTTAGCTAGATCAGACATGTCAAAGTCAAAGCCCAAAATTATCTACGGCCCCCGGGATGATATTTGATTAGTATTAGAACCGGCCCGCAGGCCACGCACCAATACTCTGTTCCCCACAATGCAACGGTAGCCCACGAACTCACTGCGGCGCCACAAGTGGGCCTCGGCTTCATTATTCATCAGTATTCAGTCAGGGCAGATGTCAACTTTCAGCTACCCCCCTCCCCAGTGTTGTGCCTGAACGCGTTCATATTTTGAGCGAACGTGAACTGAACGTAGGCTACTGTTTTACTACTGCCTGATGAACGTTACTGTGAACGTTTCTGGTGTCTGTGAATGGCACGCTCTTTCAGTTTAACTTCGTTGAATAGGGTACCAGATTTCTACAGAGCCTTCCACGCGAAAACCCGGCTAAAACACACCGTAAAAAGCCCTTAATATGGCAGCATGCAGGTCACCATTTGTCAAACTATGAGCTGCGGTCCGCAATGTGGACAATGGTCTGCAGAGTGAAATTATTCCCGGGCCATCGTCTGATAATTTGCTGCGCAATTGATCAAGGAGCCGCGGACAGAAAAAGAAAACAAACATTTCTGCAATTAGTAAAAAATACTTGTTAATTTGGTGTCATCAAACATAGAGGCATAAAATTAATTGGTATGGGCGTTTATTCAATGCATGCGTGTGCATGTTGGTAGCAAAGCTAAGCTTCAACTTATTGAAAGGCTATTTATGAAACGACATTTAATAGAATGACGTGGATTTTTGCAACTTCCATACAAAACAGAGCACAGACTATATAAAACACTGTTTGGCATTAAGTATTAAAGTCAGCCAAAAGCTATTAATTAGTCTTAGTTAAAGATAGTTAAAGATCTCCAGATCAGTGATTTACGCATGATCTGATCCGCCATTTACCATTCACAAAAGCTGGTATTGTGTTTCCTGAATCCTTACATTCAGGCATTCAAATGTAATTAAATAGCATATAAATATTCTATCAGTGTATGATGATTGCATAAGGGAAACATCCCAAAACAACGGCACCCATAGAACTGCTGTTGTTTTGGGAAGTATTTCTCATGCAAGCATCATGCAACAATGCAAAAACAATGAAACTATTGTAGGCCTAATTATATTTTACATTAGTAAAGCAGTACTCTGATGTGCATGTTTTCACAAACTTTTGTGAACAATCTTAGCACTTCATGTAGGTGGGCCCTATGACCCCAAAGTATGCCTTGACTGGGCCTCAGGTCAAAGAAGTTTGAGAAAGGCTGATGTAGACGACAAAGCAGCAAGGAGGCATCATATGATCATTGAAACAAGTTTTATGACAAGGTCGGTGAGGATGGGAAAAATCGTACATGTCTGTGCAAACTTTGCCCGCACTTCAGTCACAGTCATTATTCATTTAATCATTAAATAAAATACAGTACACGTCTTGGTTCAATAGGTTACGTGCAGTCATTTTAATATGTTTTAATAAACATTGAACCAGTCCGGCCCCCGGCTTGTTGCAAATTTGTTTTTTGGCCCTCTAATGTATTTGACAAAGCACTAATGATTGTCAAGGATACAACCCACCCTGCACACAAACTGTTCAGCCTCCTGCCCTCTGGAAAGCGGTACAGGAGCCTCCGCTCCCGCACCACCAGACTGGCAAGTAGCTTCATCCACCAAGCAATCAGGATGCTGAACACTCTACCCACTCTCCCATCACTGACAGCCCCCCCCACCCACCAGCCAGCCAGGAACCTAGGAAACTAGGATCCTGTCTACCCTAACCCCCCCCCATCCAACACCGCCCTGTGGAACTGCACTGTGACTGCGCAGCCTAACGTGTTGCTGCTTCACATCAAGCCTGATATACTTGAAATTACTGCATACTGCATATCAATGTAAATATACAGGTCACACAAGCACAAGTTTAAACTTCATGTAACTGTTAAGACTATATAAATATACAACACAACTACCTCTATTTTTTTATATATATGTCCTATATTTCTATTTTGATACATACATGTTCCATATTTCAGTCTTGCACTTTAAAGGAGAATTCCGGTGTGATATTGACCTAAAGTGTATCGAAACATGATACCGAGTGTGAACGTATGTCTCATAGCCCATCTCGGCTTGTCCCCTGCACTCCAAAATCTGGCGCTAGTTAGCCGATGCTACCAACATCTTTTTCAATAGTGGTGCTTCGGCATCGGGCTAGCCATGCAAATAAATCACTGTTTTACACCCATTTACGAGGCTCAATGTATCTCCACACTTCATTGGTAGACTTCCGAGGGCCCTGACATTTAAAACGAGACATTGAGAACTTTGAAAAAGCACTGGTAGTTTACTTACAAGACGATTTATACAGACAGTATCTTCACGAAGTTTAGCGTTTGCAGCCATCTTGAATTTAGTCACGATAAGTCGAGCACCGAGTAAGAATGAACAGCTATGATAAGGGATCAGATTCCAAAAATAATTCAGTGGAAATGCATGGATTCCAGTTGCTGCTACTGGAAGAAACTGGAATCCATGCATTTCCACTGAATTATTTTTGGAATCTGATCCCTTATCATAGCTGTTCATTCTTACTCGTTGCTCGACTTATCGTGATTAAATTCAAGATGGCTGCAAACGTTAAACTTCGTGAAGATACTGTCTGTATAAATCGTCTTGTAAGTAAACTACCAGTGCTTTTTCAAAGTTCTCAATGTCTCGTTTTAAATGTCAGGGCCCTAGGAAGTCTACCAATGAAGTGTGGAGATACATTGAGCCTCGTAAATGGGTGTAAAACAGTGATTTATTTGCATGGCTAGCCCGATGCCGAAGCACCACTACTGAAAAAGTTGTTGGTAGCATCGGCTAACTAGCGCCAGATTTTGGAGTGCAGGGGACAAGTCGAGATGGGCTATGAGACATACGTTCACACTCGGTATCATGTTTCAATACACTTTAGGTCAATATCACACCGGAATTCTCCTTTAATTTAATGTTTATTGTCTATGGCTATGTCTATAGTATGTCTATGTCTGTATTTAAAGCATGTCTATGTCTGAATGGGAAAGTAAGAAACGAAATTTAAATTCTTTGTATGACCAGTGCATGTAAAGAAATTGACAATAAAAGCCGACTTGACTTGACTTGACACTTAGTGCTTTGTCGTAGTCTCCCCTCCCTGTGAGGCATTGGCCTCCCGCTGGCTGGATGTGCGTCCAGTGCAGTCCCCGGGTATGTTATATCCATTTGTACGAAGTGAAGTACTCAAGTAGTTCCCGTTTTAAGTGAGTATTTTGTGTGTTCCAGGGATCACTATGTAGCAGGGGAGCGGCTGTCAATTGGCTACATTGATAAGAACTCTGCTGCTTTGCCTACGTAATTTTTAGCCTACGACTTCTTCATGTGCCCGTCTAATCAGCACCACTGGTCCCGCGGTTAACGTGGCCTGCAGCTAGCTTGTCGTAGCCTACGCTAGTGGGACTACGCATAGAGGCCTTGGACTAGAAAGCCGCTGGAACTCATTCGGGTGCTATAGCGCTCGTTAGGAAGGAATGGGTGCTTGACGAACGGACCCCATTTTATTGATTGTTGTTCTCTGTTCTGCGTTGCATCCTGTTATTGTCTGTTTTTGTAGCCTACGTTTGTCTGTCTGTTTCTTTTGTTTCTTATACACTTGACTGGAGGCCGTTTCCCCTAGTGCTGTTGATCGCCAAAGTGTTGACCTTTGTTTTGTGATTTGTCTTTCTGTTTGCACTAATCTTTGTTAATTTGTTTTGTCCTCACTAAGGGTTGGCTGTGAAGCTGCGGATCCTTAGTGTGACTGTTTGTTTTATTGGTTGTTTGATTTACTTTGTTACACTTTATGTGAGCTGTCTGTAATCCTTGTCCGTCCCCTCTGTTTAGGTGCTGAGAGCCGAAAGTGGGAGCAGTTCCTGGTGGTGATGGGTTCCCATCTTTGTGTGCAGTGACATTTGTCTCTCTCACTGTGTGTGTGTGACCAAGCACGTGTGATTGGGTGCCTCCTTCGGATACTCATTATTATCCACTTCCCTCCCACCGGTAAGCCTCAGCCCTCTTCCTGTTTTATGTGTATGTGAATTTACAGTGTAAAAAATAAATTGTTTTTATGGAACCATGTCTCTGTCAGTTCTACGAACCTGAGTGCCTTACTGGGTAATCTCTGAATTATATCTTTGGGTGAAAGTCCCATCGTGGCGTATTCAGCTATTGTGTAAAATCTCTACCACTTGCCACACTTGCATGAGGGAAACATCCCAAAACAATAGCACCCATATAATTGTTGCTGTTTTGAGAAGTATTTCTTTTCTTATGCAAGCGTCATGCAACCATGCAAAAGCAATGAAACTAATTATATCTTACATTAGTAAAGCAGTCCTCTGATGTGCATGTCACAAAACATTTAAGTGAAAGTGCATGTATAACAATATAGGCATAATAATGATTGTGATAATGATAATGACAATTTGATTTGGAGGGAGTGGGGTTGGGTACGTGTAGATGAGCCCTATGACTCCAAAGTCTGCCATGACTGGGCCTCAGGTCAAAGAAGTTTGAGAGGCTGGTCTACATAACCTGCATCAGATTGAGGTTTGCAGTGATGCGCCTGAAGGCACGGGTTGAGGACCCAGTCAGTTACGTCACAATATGCACATTTGTTTAAATTCATACCTACGTAATCACCATGACAAATTGTACTTTTTTTTTTTTTTTGCTTTAAATCTTGAAAAAAAAATATTGACCTAAGGACCCATTTCTCTTATTTTTTTGGCTGTTACTGCAAACAAGAATATTTTTAAGGATGGCCTCATGACTGTGAAAATGGCTGACATTGAACCACAGTGCTTTAAATGGGAGCCCCCAGTATCAGTCATCAAGGCATCAAAATCTGCCACAAACACTTACAACACATCAACATCACTCATAAACACACACACACACGGACAGAACCACCACTGTTCAAAAGACCATTTTGGGGCTAAATGTGTTTTTTCTCATTTGGTTGTTTTCTGTTTGTTTAGAGCAGAATGAGCCACTGCTATTCAAAGGGCCCATTTGGGTGAATTATTATAATTTATGTTATTATTTATTATTATTTACTATAGGGTTCTAGAATAATTTGTGCTCTCTCATGAAGCTGGGTCGATGGGACATGGGGAGGGTGGGTCTGTTGATCGGGGGGGGGGGGGGGGCGTGGCACCACGAGTAGTTCAAGTAGACGTAGGACTTTCATGTACATGTACAAAGTCTCACTCCTTGCAAACTTCAATTCACTAATAATTAATAATTATTAGTGAATTACCCCAGGGTTGGAAAAATCATCCCCTGTTTGTGTGTTTGTGTGTGTGTGTGTGTGTGTGTGTCGTGTGCAGGGTTCTAAATTAACATCCGCCAAATGCGGGTTAAAATTAATTTTGGCGGGTTTTAATAAAAACTTACTAGCCATTTTAATAAAAACTTACTAGCTTGATACATAAGGCTCTGTTTTCGGTCATATATCCCCCGGCAGTACTTCCAACATTTCCCATGACCACTGTGCCATAATGCTACGTCGGCTGCACGCAGTTTGCAGTGAAACCAGCGGGAGAGACCATGGAAACGAACGGAGCGTCTACCAGAAAACACAAGGAATTAGAAGAACAAACGGAGCCAGAGCAGGGAGCATAGACTGAAAGAGGAGGGAGTTAACCAGTAAAGTAAAAAGTACCTAACACATGTACATAACACAAATGCATAATGCATTACGAAATATTAACGCAACTAACGCATTGTGTTTACCTATTTCCTTTGTGGGGGGCTGATGTCATGTAACGGAGGCCGCATGAAGCAGCAAGATCGTTTATTTTATTGTCTATGGAGTTTGCTGAAGATGGAACGTGAGGAGCTTGTAGGCGAACATTTTCAGTTTTAAAAAGGTAGCCTGATCAGTTATCACCACCACCACACGCATCACGCACTGTGCATAGGGCACCAAGAGACAGAGGAGGGACCAACATTTAGCCAATAAATAGTAGCTGTACTGCAAACTGTTTTTCACTCTTGTTCGAGAAAGTATACAATATCAACATGCACCAACAGCATGTTACATAAAGATGATACTTTTTGGGTCCTCTCTATAAAGATCCAACTTGAACATAGGCCCTATGCTACTCCATTTCATTGAGAACACGTCTGAGTGTGCAGGAGAGAGAGAAAACGAGTGGCAGGTTCTAGCCGGCTTGTCATTGTTGATGATAATTGATATCTCCTTTTTATTAAGTTAAGATTAAACTAAATGCGGCAATGGTTGGTACAGACTGATGGGGGCGAGAATAGGAATGAAGCAGGGGATGAGGATATCGACAGAGAAATAGATAGATAGATCCCAAACATGAAATGAAGTGAAGTGCACTTTCTGTGTATATTTTGTGGTATGTATTCATGCCAACAATGTTAATACAATGACCAAATGCATTCAGTGACTCATCTCATAAACTCATAATTCTCTTATTTTCACCGGAAGAAAAAAATGGCTAATAGAAATTCTGATTGGCTAGTAACTTTAGAAAGTTACCAGCCACATTGGCTTGTGATCAAAAAAGTTAATTTAGAACCCTGGTCGTGTGTAGAATGTGTGTGTGTGTGTGTGTGTGTGTTTGTGTGTGCACGTGCGTGTGGGAGACCACACATATGTCAAGCCGCCATGTTAGGGTGTGGTGGTCACATGATTCCATGTTACATCACACTGTGTACAGTAGAGGAGTGCACATGGTAACTGTAGCTTCTAGCCCTCTAAGCTCTCAAATTATCATGTAATGACACGGTCACATTTTACCACTTGCTGCCTTCCAGCTGTAGTTCAATGTATTTAGTAACTGAACACTGTCATGCATCCTCCATTATTCTCCTCGCAATTAGAAAGACTACTATGGATGTATGCGACGTTCTTCTGTTTACAGAGCTTCAACGGGCTATCATCATGGTGCCTCAATAACATGAGTGCCAATTAAATACAATTTATGCCAGCAACTTATTCAGTGGTTCAGGAATAATAAATATCAAACAAAATACATAACACCACCATCGCTTCATTGGCTTCCTCTTCCTGGTGTGACATACAACATACTGTAGCACCACAGGGAATCAGGAATATCCCAGAGCCATAGAACTATCAGAGAGGAATGAGTAGAGTATTACGACATCTTTGTGGCTCGAGACATGGTTCTGAGAATTCCCAGATGGAATCTGATTGTGGCCCAAATCCGGCCCATATGCAGGCGAGATCCATTCAGGAGTCATCTGCTG
The DNA here is from genome assembly GCF_018492685.1 of Alosa sapidissima. Lineage (NCBI taxonomy): Eukaryota > Metazoa > Chordata > Actinopteri > Clupeiformes > Clupeidae > Alosa > Alosa sapidissima. The sequence goes on along the minus strand of NC_055960.1, from coordinate 27,228,994 downwards.
CCAGAGCCCATGCCTGCAGGTCTAGTTCAAGCCTTTCAATTTGTCTTTAGAGTACACCGCCAGCTGGGACTGTGTCCTTCCCCATAAATACAGCCTACACTGATGCAATGCACTGAAACTGTTCGGTTTCCTAGCAGTATAGATAAGAAACATGTCATTCATTACTTCATTGCAATCTGTATCTATTAATGTAGCCCTTTGGACCATGTAGGCTATTGCAGACATGTGTTAATACATTGTGACATTCAGACTTCTGTCTCTGTTACACCCTCAAAATGTGATCTGTCCGGGTTAAAGAACACAAACACACACACTATATCAGTAAATAGATTATTTTGTTCTAAGACACCATGAATCATACTCACATGTTAGATTTAAAGGTTCTACTTTTTGAGCTCTCTCTAGCTTTGAGATCAGGCATCTGAGATTAGTAAGCACTCCACTGTGTGTGTGTGTGTGTGTGTGTGTGAGCATGTGTGTGCACGTTTGCCTTTGTGTATGTGTGTGTTTGTGTGTGTGTATGTGTGTATGTGTGTTTGTGTGTGTGTGTGTGTGTTTGTGCGCGTGTGTGTGTGCATGTTTCCCAGAGCCTGCTGCTTGGAGCGCCATAATTGACTAGAATCTGCCCCATTTTCTGCACTGCTCTGTCCCAGCAGGGCTTTCACGGTGAGAGAGGGGAGAGAAATCATTGCTAAGGGGTGCTGAGGGTGTTATTTAATTAAGACACCTAAAATGGCCTACCTATTCTCTTGACCAGACTTTATTAAGCATGTGTCTTCAGACGAATGTCATAGGCTCTGTTTTGCTCAATCAGCCCCGTTAAAGAGAGTAGCCCTTCTATTATTGATCACTGATGCAGCCGTAGCCACTCTATTTTTAGCCAAAGAACTTTGGCAACTGATGGTAGAGAAACACATTGTGTTCATCATCATCAGTGGCTCTTGAATTTCCAGTACTTTAACATACCAACATACATTTGTTTTGGATGTAATGAAACTGTTTTATCACTGTGGGTTCTTTCTTGAAGGAACTGGAATCGATGCAGAAAGAAGCTTATTGAAATCTGGAGCCTGCCCCCACCCCCACCCCACAAACAATGTACTTTTTTCATGTTTTATTAGCAAAATAAACAGAAAACACCATGGCCGAGTTATTTTTGGTTCATATTGGCAGTGTACCAGTTGATCAGAACAGCCTGTCATTTCTTGATAAAAGTGGGAACCCAACCCTGACTGACTTGTGAGGTGGAGTTTTCCTAATAATTTGCATTAGCACATTTTGTTTTACAAGATAAACATCGTGTCAAAGTCAGCAATCTTATATTACAATAACATTGTCAGCTGTTTGATAAAGCAGTCACACTAAGTTCATATTACCTTATTAGACCACTGAGTTTCTAACATTGTATAAAACGATATAAAGCAAAAATATAATGTGTGACCTTATCATTCTGATGTAACTTGTTGACAACTTTGGCTGAATCACTCCAGAATGCGAAACTTGCCATTATGTTGAGTTGTGTAAAGCAAAGTGCAGTACAGAAAGTGAGTTGTACACAGGGTTGGGTGAGGATTATTAGATCCCCACATTGCAGATGAGGGAGAGGGTGTAGAGACGCAACTGTGTGATCACTGCACGGCCAAACCAGAAGAGTTTACCTGGATTATTCAGCTACCAGGTGACCCTGCAGGGGATCTAGGCCAGTCTCTGTACACTGCACAAATCTTGCAGATAACATCACCTGTAGCCAGCGTGACAGTGGTATTCTGTCAAGTTATCCTACCTTGTTGAAACATCCTATTAAAAACATGTATAAATCTTGTATTGCAGTTAAGCCATAATGTTGCCCCAAAGGGCCATAGAACAAGTCAGAACAGCCCTCAATTACTGTGGCAGGAGTGCGGAGCAGTCCAACCACACCTCAATCATCATCCGCACCGCCTGATGAGTTGCCATCTGCCCCCGTCAGCATGAGAACAGACCCAATGCATTATGGGTAATCCTGTTTGGACAGTGACTGCTGACCCTGTGGGTTATGCAGAACATTTTAAAGGGAGGGACATGCTTTGGAGGAGGAACAAGGAGGAACTACCACCATATTATGCTCTCACAGTAGGGTGAGGACATTTTGTTATTCTGCAGATTCATAGAGTTGGCAGAACATCTCAGTAGCCATTGTCAGTGTTGTCATTAATATCTCAGCCATATCTCATTGTTGTTGTTTTTTTTATATTGTATCATTTTTGTGTCATTGAGGCTGGTAACACACCATTTGGATTTGATGATGGGGCATGTTTCAACCGATTCAGGGAAATCAATGCCCCTGCACACAATTGGATAACGAGTCAGAGCAACAAAATATGTGAATCCTGTAGGGAGAATGGTGAAAAAATCCTTCTTCTCGACAAATGCCTTAATTGCTGTTTCCTGTTGGTCTTTTAAAGTTGTATTACTTACACATAAATTGTAGGCTAAACATCAGTAATCTACTGTCTGTTTGTCAAATGCAATCATGAAAGTCCAGACCTAATGGAAGCATTCTTCAGCACACTGTTCCTAATTGTTTCTTTATTTCACCCAGTGTGTGTTTCTCCCACCGCAACAGTTACAGTGATAAATGATCTGGTAATTTGCTGTACCAACACATTTGCAGTTATTCAAACACTGAAATGTTATGCGAATACATTTGTAAGCAAATGTCTGTACAGTGGTCTGGCCACTGAGGTTTGAAATGGATGAGGCAGTAGCCTGCTCCCCTGAAAGAGAACAGCGTGTGTGTGTGTGTGTGTGTGTGTGTGTGTGTGTTTGTTTTTGTGTTTCTATTTGTGCAGGCGCTGGCAGGAAACCCATTATATTCCAGGTAAAACCACAGAGGTCTGAAGAATGTTTCCAAATCCAGCTGGGACAAAGGACCTTCTCGTGTTTGTGCAGACAAAAAACCCATCACATTCCAGATAAAGCTACAGAGTTCAGAAGAACATTCCTGCATCTAGCCGGAATAAAGGACTTCCCCAGCTAAAATGCATAAACACGGATGTGCCTGTGTGTCTGTGTCTGTGTGGAAGAGGGTGATAGAGAATACAGTATGTGTAAGTTGTGCATTTTGTGTGTTTCTGTATGCTTTAAAATAAGGACCTCTTGCACTGACTCTGTCCAAGTCCTTAATGCTGGAATGACAGCATGAGACTGATGATGCCTGTGCTGCTGGATGAATCTGGCAGAACATTCTGTTGTGTCTGATGCGCAGTAATGTTTCACAAGGTTATGACTTTTCAATGCAAATCACACATTTGTAGTGTCTGTGCAGTTGCTATTACCAGCTTGGTGCTTGGCGTGCCAGACAGTTTCCTGCACAGTCAGTCTGTGGAGTCGCCAGACTATTGTCACGGCACATCAAAGCTTCGGAAGAACGCTACCGCTACTGAACTCACATACTTTCTCTTTCATTAGGTCATGAACCTGTCACTGTGTTCCGTCTGGTGTTGCCTGCAGATGGCACTGTTGAGTCACCATCTGATCCTTCCAGACTGTGAGCTAAAAAAATGCATGCACTTATGCCGCCCCTGGTGGACACTCTGGAAACTGCATAGTGAGGTGAACAGCAGGTCTTCCTGAGAACTTGAGGATGATTTCACTATCCATAAAAAGCTCCCTGCGCGACACACAGCACCCCTGCTGGACTGTTTATGAAACACGGGCAGTCAGCCACAGCACAGTAGAAAGCTCCAGCCTACCAGAGAAATAATCCAGTACTTATAAATAAGGCTTCTGCCCTGCCTCTTTTGTCTTGGGTTATGGTTAGGTTATGGTTAGGTTGTCCTTTCTCTCACCTACATTGCTTGTGATGGCCATGACCATGTTGTAGGGGACTATAGACTATGCTAGGAGTTAAGTAGGAGAGATCATGTTAATGTGTCGCAAATATAACAACTCTGGTACTAAAGGTGGGACTAAAGGGGGGGAAAACAGACTTCTCCTGTAAAAACTAACCAGTAATGTGCGATAAAATAAAGCTTGCCATTATGTTACATTGCAATGATATTTTAGGTTATCTTTTTCCCTTATTTCACTAACTTATCAACTATTATAGAATTATTGGGAGATTTGTTACGATGTTATATCCCTTTAATATACAGTTTTTTGTTACAGTAAATGGCTGTGGAGGTAATGGATGCACAATGCTCCTCTGTGAGTATTACTGCACTGCCCTCTACTTCTCATGGACTGACAGTGATATACTGTAAATTGTGAATATGCATCTGTTATCTGTTATCTATATGTATCTGTTTATCTGATGGTTATGGCTCTGTGTGTGTGTGTGTGTGTGTGTGTGTGTGTGTGTGTGTGTGTGTGTTTCTGTTTGTGCAGGCGCTGGCAGGAAACCAGGTAAAACTGCAGAGGTCTAAAGAATGTTTCCGAATCCAACTGAGACAAAGGACCTCCTTCCATCACATTCCAAATAAAGCCACAGAGTTCAGAAGAACAATTCGTGCATCTAGCTGGAATAAAGGACTTCCCCAGCTAAAATGCATAAACAAGGATGTGCCAGTGTGTGTGTGTGTGTGTGTGTGTGTGTGTCTGTGTCTGTGTCTGCGTCTGTGTCTGTGTCTGTCTATGTTTGTGTGTGGAAGAGGGTGATAGAGAATATGTGTAAGTTGTGCATTTTGTGTGTTTCTGTGAGGGTATGCTTTAAAATAAGGACCTCTTGCACTGACTCTGTCCAAGTCGTTAATGCTGAAATGACAGTATGCATATGGAGACTGATGATGCCTGTGCTGCTGGATGAATCTGGCAATTTCATCCTTTTTAAATATTTTATCCTTACAGTAGTTTTTGTTAAATGGCTGTGGAGGTAATGGATGCACAATGCTCCTCTGTGAGTATTACTGCACTGCCCTCTACTTCTCCTGAACTGACAGTGATATAAATGTGTATATGCATATCTGTTTATCTGATGATTATGCTCTCTCTCTCTCTCTCTCTCTCTCTCTCTCTCTCTCTCTCTCTCTCTCTCTCTCTCTCTCTCTCTCTCTCTCTCGCTGTGTCTGTGTGTGTGTGTCTGTGTATGTTTCGAGGTGGCCATATTTCACAACACAAACAGCGCGCCCGGCATTCCCACAAAGACATCAGGTTTTTGTAGAGTTCCAGATGGTGTCTGTTCTAGTCTCCATCCAGGACTCCGTCCACCCAGCTGGTACAACAGGAGCCATAATCTCTGAGGGGGAGAGAGAGAGAGAGAGAGAAAGAAAGAAAGAGAGAAAGAAAGAGAGGAGAGAGAATGGTAAAGGGAGAAGAAAAGAGTGATGCAGGGAGTCGAGAGAGAGAGAGCTACAGAGATAGATGATAGGAAAATGAGATAGTGAAAAGAGAAGAGAGAGGGAAAGTACAGGTGGAAGGGGGAGGGGACAGGGTTGGAAGGAAATAAAAGATGGAAGGAAAGAGACAGAAGGAAAGGAGGGAGAGGGAAGTGACCGAATTAAAGGAGAAGGAAGAAGAGAGAGGGAGAGAAGCAGAAGGAAGAGAAAGAGGAGAGATGGAGAAGGGAGAGAGAGAGGGTGCTCTGTTCTCTGTCTGGACTCAGAGGCTTCCCTCTCTCCACATCTTTAAATGGGCTTCTGTGAATTATTCATGAAGATAAAGACCCACTCCGCAAGTGTGTCACAGCCACCCACCGACCGACCGGCACACACACACACACATACACCCCCCCCCCCCCCCCACACACACACACACACACACAAACACATACCACTCTCTCCCTCTGCCATCTTTCCCTCTCAATAGAAAACCATCATACACAGCACACAAACACACCATACACAGCACAGCTCCACCTGCCATTCTGACTGTGCTCAGGTACACTGCTTTACTGTACAGCATATCCTGCTACCTATTGGAAACTCTCATCAAGCTGCCAGAGGAAAAAAAACTGTTGTTTTTATATTATCTCCAAACAACATGCAGAGAGGCAGAGAGGGAGATGAAGAGAGAGAGGGGGATATGGGGGAGGGGAGGAAGGAGAAAGGCGTTGTGCTCAAGCTCATGATGAAATATTAACTCCAACGGGATATTTTAAGACATCCTTTCTCTTGGTATGAAGAAATGGTGCCGCAGCTTTTCCATCTCCAGCTCATACACCAGTTCAGCAGACCCTGTGAGGAGAGAGCTGTCTTCACCAGAGAGTCCTGGAGCATGCACACACACACACACACCAGCTGCTGCTGGCCAATGGGGTGTGGTGGCCTTTAGAAGGAATAAAAGAATGAATTAATGTTAAAAAAAGGAATGTCTGTGTTGTGGGAAACACTGCATCTGATGTGGACTCAGCCTCTGTGCTCCGAACGTCTCTCTCTCTCTCTCTCTCTCTCTCTCTCGCTCATGCTATTTGTGTGAGTGTGTGTGTGCATCCACAGAAGCAATTCGCTTTAGA
>NC_055960.1:27202564-27217564 GCF_018492685.1 Alosa sapidissima | reverse complement strand
TCTCTCATGTACCGCCCCCATCAGCATGCATAGACATAAACTTCTCTGCTTCCCCTTGCCAAAGTACATTAATGGCCTTGCATCTTCTTAAACCAGATATCACACACACAAACACACTCTCACTGTCCCTGGCTTTCTCTCTATCTCACACAAACACACTTACATACCTTTGCACACATTATTCATTATGCGCTCACACTTTTTCATGCCAGCGTCGAAACCATGAATAAATAAACGATTATGCACAACTTCATAAGAACAGGGCCTGAGGCATGAGTGGGCTTTGTGATGGTGCTTGGGTCCTTCACCCCATGGCACAAGTTAAGACCTGATGGCAGTAGAGATTGCCTCGGATAGGAAGCCATCTTGCTTGGGTCCTGCCTTTCCCTGTGCCACCCCTCAGAGGGCAAAACAAAGCCTGGTATGTGTGCGCTGGCATCAAAGCCTGCTGTACACTAGCATCAAACCTGCCATTGGGGCTAGTGGAGGGTAACATCATTTTATCTGCACCTTCTGGAGCTCCACACTAACACCACACTACTAATTAAAATAGCTGTCGAGTGATTCTTACACATTAACAACGGTAAGTTTCTTACACAAATGCAAGATAACAAGGCCAGAGGCTGCTTTCTTGAGTGCCATGCCTTTGTGTACATCGGCCATGAATGGCAGAGATTGCTTCTAAGACTACAGGAAATTTAATTAACTTATTCTCTTATTCTGCAGTATAATGACACAAAATTAGGCTACATGACTTCCACACCAGCACCACAACATTAGAGAACTCTCTGATGACCATAGCCAGAACCATGATAATCTCAGTCTGCCACAAGCATGACAGCATCTAACAAATGACTGGTCTCTGATGATGAGAACTATAACCATAAGAATCTCAATCTCAATGCTCAGTCTCGGTTTAACCACCGCAGCTACAGCATCTAAGAGCTTCCGATGTCCACTCTCCCAAGGCAGATGGATTTGCAGGAGACCTCATAAATCAATCAGTTCAAAACTACTACTAAGACTGTCCTGCCTTTTTCACATTCATGAGAATTTAAGAGCTCATGGTATGGACTTGGTCTGAGCTTAGTGTCCAGAAACATGTTATTTATTTCCTAAATTGTGACTACGTCTGGAACTAGTCTGGTTCTAGTCTGGTTCTAGTTTGGTTCTAGTCTGCCACAGACAAGACCCGGAGTAGTTCCAGAGACAGCTGGACAACCCAGCAGAACCCGTGGGTCTGTAAGAGGCCATCAGAGCTTGCTGTGTGAATGTTGATCGTGCCCTTTCCCAATCACTTCATTGACTTCTCTGTCTTTCTCTTTCACCTTCTATTGCTCTTTTTCAGACTAAAGGCCCATTTACACCAAGAACGATAACGATAATGATAGCTATAAATAAATATCGTTCTCGTTAATATGAATGACGACGTTCACACATAAACTATAACTATAACGACATGAAGAACTATATCGTTGGGGATCACTTTCAGAGCGATTTTCAGAACGATAAAAAGCTAATAGCCAATCAGAACCCATTGAATTTTAACCGTCACATTCATTAACACAAGGAGAGACTTTGTTTATCGTTGTTCAGTGTGAACGCTTTTATCGTTATAGTTATCGTTATAGTTATCGTTATTGTTATCGTTATAGTTATCGTTATCGTTATCGTTATCGTTCTTGGTGTGAATAGGCCTTAACCCTTACTTTAAAGGACGAAATCTGTGTGTTGGCCTTTGCCTGCCAGCTGTATTGCCTTTAGAACACACCCTGACATGGGCAGCTGTAGTCATGTTTGAAATTACTAATTACTTACATTGCACATTGTATTGTATTGTATTGTATTATCCAGATAAAATTATATGCATATATATATAGAGAGATCGAGGAGATAAATATATTTAGCATATTTAGCTATCTATCGCCGTGTTTTGTTTGGACTGAACTGAAATACATGCCACTAGGAATGTTTTGAGGTCATGCAATACTAGAGTAATAGAATAAAAATGTTTTTTTTTCTTCTTTTTCACTCTCTCTTCGTTATGTTTTTGTTATTTAAAAGGCAGTTGACAGGAAGCATCATTTTTAAACACGTTCCTCCACAGTTGTCCTTACTGCTGAGTCCACGACAGCTTAGATGAAATTAATAAGATACACTACAATATGTGAATAGAAAAATAATCTCATATTAATGCTACAACTATGGGCAGGCTAACAATTCACTAGGAATACTTACAGTATCAACTACAGTGTGGCTTGTTTCAGCTGAAATGTCTCTTGAATATCAATAAATTTGTCTATCTCTGCAGTGGCTTACAGAAACGATTGCACTAGTCTATATGGAATGCTTTTGTCCTTCTTATGGAAGTGGAATGTACTGTAAAATGGAAGACGTCGACCAACAGTGTTAGTGAGTAGAAGAAAAAGGATATTTTCCCTCTCATTAGACAGTTTAGCCGCATGAACTTACTCAGATGCATACAACATGGGACAGAGAGGCAAGCAAGCCAAGCTGCGAAAAACAAAAGATCTCTAAAACATTGCCAACTGACTAGGAGACATGTCAGAGCTATAAAAGCCCAGGTGATTGCCCTGTCCAGACGTAACTTACTAAGCAAGGGATGGCGAAACACACTAAGCACTAAGAGACATTCAATCTGTCTTTGAAAGCTCTAAAGCAACATTGGTGAGGGGAATACCAGCTGGAAGGGTCTGTCCACGTGATCAGTCCCTGTCCAGCCACTTAAGACAACAGCTAGGGTGAAGTGCGTGGAGGTGGGGGTTAGGTTAGGGGAGTTAGTAAGGAGCATTAAGGAGCATTCAGTCTGATACCTGATACTGCCACATAGTGAGAATAAAAATGTGCAAAAACTCTCCATTATGACAATAGCGGCACTGACAAGCATTATTCTTTTCACCATGTGGGCTGCCATCATTCTTTCGGTGATTTCTCTGACTGTGGTGAGGTGCGCAGTGACTACTTAGCTCTCTGCTGCATCAGAGCAGAGGCATTTTTTAAACGTCTCTTACACTGAAAACAAAGTGTCAGGATTTGCTCCCAAATGGCTTCTTTTTTCTTTTCTTTTTTTTTCTTTTTTTCTGAGCAGCATGGACACACAGCATCACACTCTGTGGGACAGTGTGTGTGTGTGTTTGTGTGTGTGTGTTTGTGTGTGAGACTGTGAGTGTGTGTGTGTGTGTGTGTGTGTGTGTGTGTGAGTGTGTGTGTGAGAGAGAGAGAGAGAGAGAGAGAGAAAGAGAGAGAGAGAAAGATCACTGCGCTTTAGTTTGTCTGAGATTAAAACGTCCCTCACGCCCCTAGCAGTCTGTCCTCGGCGTTTGCAATACAGCTTGGCTATGTTTCTTACGCGGGACATGGTGAGATGAGCAGCCATACACACAAAGCTAATCCATGCAGACACTAAATATTTGGGTTTTTGGATAAGGGACTTGACTGGCGCTAAGTACTAGCAGGGAGAGTGGTGAGAAGAAAACAGATGGTTTACTATAGGGAACTTTAGGGAGACCGGGCACACATTGTCCCTCGACTGAAACACAGAGGTGTCTACTACACCTGTTTCTCAACAGTGTACGGCCCTCCATTGCCTTCGAGAAACAGGAAGGCCGATGCTTAACTTCCTTTTTGGTGTCCCATGCCCCTACTCCCAACCCGGCGGGGAAATTTCCAGAAGCCTATACATCCGTGAGCATTTTCTTGATGTTGACATAGTTTGTGTTTGCAAGTGTGCAGTTGGCCTTCATGATGTTCTCGTCCTGGAAGTCTTCGTTGCTGTTGTTGACGCCTTCCTGGATCTCCATGTAGTCGGACTTGCTGATGGTGGAGCCACTGCGGCTCCTCTTCAGCTCCTCGTTGGACTCGGCCTTGGGCACGTTCACCTGCAGGTACTGCGCCTGCTCCTCGCCCTCCGTCTCGCGGTGGTAAAAGTAGTTGAAATTGGAGACGATGACGGGCACGGGCAGGGCGATGGTGAGCACGCCAGCGATGGCGCATAGCGAACCCACGATCTTGCCGCCGATGGTGGTCGGCGTCATGTCGCCGTAGCCGACAGTCGTCATGGTGACCACGGCCCACCAAAAGGCGTCGGGGATGCTGTAGAACTGCGACTCGGGCTCGTCGGCCTCGGCGAAGTAAACAGCGCTGGAGAAGAGGATGACTCCGATGAAGAGGAAGAAGATGAGCAGGCCCAGCTCCCTCATGCTGGCCTTCAGGGTCTGACCCAGGATCTGGAGTCCCTTGGAGTGCCGCGACAGCTTGAAGATACGGAAGACCCTCACCAGGCGGATGACCCTCAGGATGGCCAAGGACATGGCCTGCTGACCCTGCTGCCCGTCTCCCTCGGCCTTCTCCGCCAGCTCCGTGCCCAGGGTGATGAAGTACGGGATGATGGCCACCACGTCGATCATGTTCATGATGTTGACGAAGAAACTGGCCTTGCTGGGACAGGCAAAAAAGCGCACCAGGAACTCGAAGGAGAACCAGATGATGCAGAGCGTCTCCAGGATGAAGAAGGGGTCAGTGAAGTAGGTGGAGGTGTAGCTGGTGGTGCTGTTGGAGTAGGGGTTGTGGGTCTTGTGCATGTCCTCGTCGTCGCTGCGGAAGATGGGCAGCGTCTCCAGGCAGAAGCTGACAATGGAGATGAGGATGACCATGACGGAGATGATGGCGATGATGCGGGCAGGCCCCGAGCTCTCGGGATACTCGAACAGCAGCCATACCTGCCTCTGGAACTCATTGTCGGGCAGAGGCCTCTCCTCTTCCTTTATGAAGCCCTCATCCTCTCGGAAAATCTCGATGGCCTCGTCGCCGAGCTCGTAAAAGCGGATCTCTTCAGAGAAGACGTCCAGGGTGACGTTGACCGGCCGCCGGAGCCTCCCGCCAGACTGGTAGTAGTACAGGATGGCGTCAAAGCTGGGCCGGTTGCGGTCGAAGAAGTACTCGTTCCTCAGCGGGTCGAAGTAGCGCATGCGCTTCTTGGGGTCTCCCAGCAGGGTCTCTGGGAACTGTGAGAGCGTCTTGAGCTGCGTCTCGAAGCGCAGGCCCGACACGTTGATGACGACACGCTCGCAGCACTCGTGGTCCGCCTCCGGGTCATAGTCCTGTGGGTGGCCCGGCTGGGCAGCTGCCTCGTCCGTCGGGTCACCCCCGGCAACAGTCATTCTGCAGGGGTGTGAGGCCTGCACCTTTCAAGCGAGCCGGGCGCCGCAGCCTGGCAAAGTCCAGACACGGGCGGGGACCAAGGGTGGGGGGGTGGGGGGGCTGTGGTGGGGCAGGACAGGGGAGGCTGGTGAGGGAGGGGGCTCAACACCGTAGAGAGCTGAGGGCCACAGGATGTCACCGAGAGAAACCCTGTCAAGACGGAACAGACAGAGGGAACCTTAACAGCCATGCTAGAATCATCAACAGACATCACAAGTACTGCAGCACTAACACACAGCATCATTTAATCCCATTAACAAAGCAGCCTTCTGTTTAATTACTTATTCAGAAGGAGAAGAAGTAATCATCTGTTCCTATTTCATTCTGCATAAACAGGAAAAATAACAAAGGTGTAGTTGAGATGAAAGATGTCATTTTGGGGCCGCAGTAATGATCTTTTGTGACTGTTCATGTGAGCAGCACTGTCAGACTGAGGGATTGTTTCTGACTTTGGGGTCATTCGTCCTTCTCTGTATTGGGCTGCATCTATTCACATAATACAGTGTGGTCATGCAGGCACTCCGGCTATGCAGCAGGCATAAATCTCTCTAAGATCTTCTCATAGCCCACACATCAACACTGCACTGCTATACTTGCTTGCCTCTTCTCACTGTGTGCACTTAGTTATTACTTAATTGTTCCAGATAAAGTCACTCATTATCCACAACCCCCCCCCCTCTCTCTCTTTCTCCCTTTCTCTCTCACAAACATGCACACAGTTACTTATACTCATTCAATTTAGCCTTTTTTGTTGGAATGCCACTCAAATGGCAACAGCCTTTGAAATATTCAGCACCATGAGATAAAATATTAAAGGGTAGAGAAACAGATTTCAATGCCATTATTAAGTGGAAAGTTGTTGTCCCACCATCTCTTTACACCACTATCTATCTATCTATCTATCTATATCACAAATGCAATTGGCTTACCACTGCAATACATTCAATACAGATACATATTAAAGTATTCTATTTGTATTTTGATGAGATTAGACAGAAATGTTTTTCTACACAAAAAAAATCTTCCTGCAATTTCACAGTAAACTTCATCTAATGTAACGAGACCAAATCAATAATGCAATCTAGTTTGGCGCCCAGACATACTCTACCTGCAAATAAACTTCTTTATCAAAGCCACGCCACCTGGCCACGACGGGACGCAGGACCGGTGCCAAATAGAGAAATAACCTCCAGTGGCGACGAAGGTGTCCTCCAGGAACTCATATGGAAAATTATCCCAAAATATGTGTATTCATTCCCAGTTTCCAAGTCCTGGGGCGTTCTGCAGCAGCGGCGACGGCTACCAGCGCACCGGGAGCATGATCTGATCTGGGCAGAGGAGGAGGAGGGGAAGAGAACGGTACAGTGCGGGTGTGTCCTCGCCTCCCCCCCACGCTTCGCGCTCGGTCTATACAGCAGGTTGTCGTGGGAAGACAGGAACAATTCGGTGACGTGGCTTCTAAACCAAAGTAGCAATGAGCACCTCTAATATCCAACAGTGCAAGAATCAACAGAAGTGTTCATATCCATCGGCATTTTATTGACCATACTGACGCCTGCAAGTAACGACATAAAACACAGCAATGTTATAATTCTGTATGATTTACAGCGGCCATAGAGAAGTAAACATTAAGGAGTGACTTTATTTATAGGAAAAGGGGTTTATTTGCATTTTGACAACCTAAGCATAATTTCAAAGGGGATTATCATTCTGTTGAATGAAACATTGCCGCGAAATTCATCACACAGTCAGAATTTTCGTTACAAAAGAAATATTTTGATCAGATTAAATTGTGTTTTTCAGGTATGGTGAATAATCGGGCACATCTCCCCGCCCAGCTCGCTGAAAAGAGTCGTGTTTATCGTGTTGCTTTACCATCTGAAGTTCAAAGCCAAAGCGCTGCAGGTTAGGCTACCTAACCAACAGCAGGTTGCCATGCACATGCAAAGCCCGTGAGAGCCGGCAGTGGCCAATTGTATACCCCATGCGCAAACATGTCTAGTCACTCTAAACAGATTTATACACTCAATTGAATGACATGCATCAAAAATCACCATCGTTTGGGAACACAAATGATGCTTGGGGTTCTTCTGCCGCTGTATCCGCCCCTATTGCCGCTGCCCACCGGTCTCGCGCACCGATAATTGGATGCAAGACGCAGCAGACCACCTAAATGCAGCAGCCTATGTCCCTCAGGTTCAATCGCTCTGCGATAGCTTTATTCTAACAGCTAATAGTAATTAGTCGGCTAGTTAACGCGTTAAACACAGATCTGCAGTTAAGCAACGCTGTGCATACAAAAAGACTCTGGTGCGGACGACTGGGCTGGGACACACGCACCAGACTACACCACTCCTTACTTTTTCCGCAGCATGGGCAATTTAAAGGGAAAGGATCGCAGGCGTGAGTGGAGAGTATCGGCGACCTACTTTAATAGGGGTTTCATCTTTTGGAGAGGCAGAAGACCATACGTAATACATCTTCCACTTCTAATTTGCAGGATTTGTTAAAAGAACATAGTTAAAAGAAGTTGTTAAAAGTTCTTTTAATTGTGTGTAGTGACGGCATTTGTCTGATAAAAGAGAAAGCACACCTAAGCATTTCAGAGTATTTTAGCATGCTCACTGAATAGTAAATAATCTATTGAAGACTGCCACTTCTGGAGGGATTCTGCAGGATTATGACCATGACCATCAAATTTTCATTCAACAAATGTACACATTGTACATACAAATGTACAGTGAGCTCATGTATAAGGACTCCTAAAATTAAACTGTAGCCTGGAGAAGTGGCACTCCTAATGCAAACGGATAAGTGTGTTGAGTAACCTGTTTGAATCGTTTGTGTGTTTAATTTTAATAAGCAAGTTCAATCCACTTTATATATCATTTAACGCTACCAATCGGCAGACTTCATATGTTAAAATGATCTATACCTGCTACCATTATATAGTTAGTGTAGCACATGGAGAGATGGAGTGCCACTTCTAGGGGTCAGGACATATTGAGACTGCTCTACATTTGACTAGTGACACACATTATAAGATGACACTACATTTGATCTGCATTCAGTGACTGATTTCCTCAATGGAGTCCTTTGTGTCACACACACTCTCCCTCTTTCTCTCTCTCTCTCTCTCTCTCACACGCACACAGCACATACAGTACACAAACTAGTCGTGCCTCTGGTTGTTGCATTGAGAAAACCACTCCAGTAAAGCAAAGCCCTTGCAGGTGCAAAACCCGACGCAATCGACACGCTTCTGCCCTGATGCATTCTGAAGGGCCAGGCACTGTCCAATCAAGCAGAAAACAGCTCACGACCCTGTTTCTCACCCCCCACCCACTCCACACAGACACACACAAACTGGGCCAGTGCGGATCAGCCCTACATCACAACATCGAGGAGCAACACCACACTGAGCCGGGTTGCGTGGCTGCCCCAAAGGCAATTGGATCAGATCCCATGAGTTCATTGACGGCGTGAGTAGACCAAGCTCCATAGGGATGAATAGAGCAACCATGCCATCTCTACACTAGGCCAGTGGGACTCAGGGAGGTACTATAACTGACCCTGATAGTAACTCTGGCAAGCGATCTGGCTCTGACAAGGGCCGCATGTTGCCCAGGGGCAACTGCCTTTCAGTGGCAACTTTCAGCTGGTACTTCAGCTGAGGTTTTGAGCCAAATGAAAGAATGTCATCATAAACGGAGTAAGATTCTAAAATCCAACATAAAATTCAATGGACCTAGACATTCTTCGTACTGTTCATCCTACCACCTACTAAATCCACCAGTGTGATGTTACTACTGTAGATGCTCGATACTCCCACTGCATCAAAGCACAAATCTGCTACTCTTCTGTGCTAACCTAGTCACCTTCAGGCCATACAACAAGACAGCTTCCCCAACTCAGTGAAGCTGCAGCCCAGCTCAGTTGCCCTCTAGCTACTGTTCAACTACAACCCTGTCAAGACAAGCATACAAGCTACAGTGTCCAAGCTAACCCAAGTCAGATCACCCACCTACTGTACAACAGGTCAACAGCTACTGTCAGTCATCATAATTTTAGCTAACGACTATAGACAGCATGGCGCTATACACAAGTTCTGAAGAAATTAAGTCAAAATTGATCAGCCATATTTGCAACATTGGTACCAGAGTCTGCTTTTTTAGGCCAGGGCATGTGTAAACACAAAATCCAGTTCCAGATCTGCCCAGAATTTACCATGTTTGGTCAAATCTCTGCCATGATTTTTAGTTTCTTCCAATGGCTTCACTTGAGTGTGGCTTGACTAAGCATTCATTGTTTTATGTTTTTCCAAACACAACATCAGTTGAATTACCATAACCCAACATGGACTTGCTCAGGCCTCCTCCTCCTCCTCCTGGTCCAGGCCTCAACCCCCAGACACGTGTGCCCAGGCCACATGGCCCATCTCCGCCTCCCTCCACTGACACTTCAGATTTTATTAATGAGCGTTGGGCTCATTAACGACCCTATTAAAGAGGGGCATGTAGACAGCGTTAGCCTAGCCTTCTTCAATTCAAGCTGAACAGACAGCTAGCCGCCACCCAATAATGGTGTGCGTGTTTAAGCTTGACAGTTGAGAATGAGGCTCCTCGGCCAAGTGATATTGATTTAAGGTCAGTCCAGGCCTGCCTTCGTGGCCACTCAATACCGTGGCCAAGAAAGCAGAGGAAATCCCCTACTGTTAGTAGTTTCTTTAGGCCGGTCTGGTATGGAATTCATATTGTGATCATTCTTAGGGAAACGATGAGACGTTGGCTCTCATATAGTATTAGTAGACGCACTATACTCGTACTACTTGTGCAGTTGTAGACTAGTAGTCAAGTACATGCTGCTGTAACCCCAACTGACAGTAGTTTCTGGTCTGGTAGTGAGTTTATATTGTGGTCATCAGCCTAGTGTTATTCCTCCATTGTCAGCAGACATAGGCTATATTGTAGTATACAAATGACCATCTGGCATGGCATCAGTTTAGGCACTAGAGCTCTTACAGCTTTCCCATAGTGAAAGGCTGACTTTCCCTATGACTCTGAACTCCCCTCCCCTCTGTCTGCATGTGTCTGTGTAAGTGTGAGTGTGTGTGTGTGTGTGTGTGTGTGTGTGTGTGTGTGTGTCTGTGTGTGACACACACACACACACACACACATAGCCTACGCTGCTGAGAGTTGCTGACGCTGCAATGCACCAGCAGATCCCTCTAGACTGCCGCCCCCACCTCCTGCTTTCCCCTCCCTGCAAGACGTTGTGTCCCCTGTCACACACTGCTCATGACCTTCAATATGTTCTGATTGCTACCAGAAGTCGCTACTGCTGAACTTGAAAAAGGATGTCTGGAGAGTGACGGGAATATGAATTGGGATCATTTGAATGCTAATTAATTACCCCCCCCCCCCCTCTGTGTGTGCATGTGTTCTGTATTTTCATGTAGCATTGTGTGTGGATGCATGTTTGAGTCCCTCTGGGTCTGTGTTTGTGTATACCTATGTCTCTCTCTCTCTCTCTCTCTCTCTCTCTCTCTCTCCATGTGTGTGTGTGTTCGCCCTGGACATATTGTGGATTGAATCCATGCCAGATCATTGCTTGATATGGCCCTGAAGCCATCTTCTATATGAGTCCGGTCTGTGTGTGTGTGTGTGTGTGTGCGTATGAGGATATATGGAGGTGTTAAACAAAACCAGCTCATCCTCAGCTGTGGAGCCCAAGGGGTTGTCACACTTGAGCCTGTTAAAGCATGCGTGCACACAAATGGACACACAAATACACACACACATCACACACACACACACACACACACATCCACCTCCTCTGGCCGTAGATATCATGACATGGCCCATGTGTGTTCAGTGTGGCAGAAAAATGCCCCATGCTGTGCTGGTGGACTGCATTACGTAAGCATTTCCTGTAAGCATCATCACATCGGCCACACCGTGGCTGCCATCAGCTCCTTGTGTGCTACATTGAGAGGATGCCATCACGGCACGCGCCAAGGGTGTCTGATTAACATGCAATAACTCCGACTGATGCGGAAGGCTTTTACCGTAATGGCCTGTATTCAGTGTCAGCAGTGTACAAGGTGTTATATAAGGGATAAGAATGGAAACACAGCAAGAAGTTGGTGCAATCAGCAGTCAGGAGACATCTTTGCTGCGTTTCAGAATTCTCAGTTTCCCTGTATACTGGTCAAGCTGCATTACTGTAGTCCAGCCATTCCTAAAGCTCATTTGGATATGTCCCCTGAGCGACATTGTTGTATATTTATCAGGATGGACTATACAGCACCTCTGGAACACCTCTGGAGTCTTGGTGTGTGTGTAAGAGACAGTATGAGTGTGTGTGTGTGTGTGTGTGTGTGTGTGTGTGTGTGTGTGTGTGTGTGTGTGTGTGTGTCTCCGTGGGCACTGGTCTCTGGCACGAGGCAGTGTGGAGCAGTGAGGCAGCTGACCTGGAGCAGAGCCAAATGTGAGGAGGACCTCAAGGACACTCCTCCTGAGTTACTGCAACACTGAGCTGTCACACCATCTAACACACACACACACACACACACACACAGATACACAAACACACACACACACACACACACACACACACACACACACACACACACACACGCATTCACACACACACACACACACACACACACACACACACACACACACACAGATACACAACACACATGCACACACACACACACAGATACACAAACACACACACACACACACACACACACACACACACACACACACACAGATACACAAACACACACACACACACACACACACACACACACACGCATTCACACACACACACACACACACACACACACACACACACACACACACACACACACACGCATTCACACACACACACACACACACACACACACACATTCACATCCAAATACAAGCATATGCAGAGCGAGAGAAAGAGAGAGTTCTCTCATACTCCCATAGACACATGCACATGCACAAACTCAAACTCGGTTACTCACAGACACATATACTCTCAGTCTTCACACACACACACCCACACACACACACGCATACAAATGGCTCCACATATGCTTTTGCACTGAATCACCACTTTGCCCCTGATAAGCTGTTTACTACACCACCATCAGTATCCCAACTGCCCGCCAACGTCCACACCAAAGTCATCATGATCGTGCTGCGCCTGGGTGGTACTGGCAGGCCGGACCTGTTTGCAACACTTTTCCCTGACAGTCCTCAGTCGTCCCACTGGCTCTGACTCACTCGCAGCGCAAAACAGCCCCCCCCCCCCACACCCCCTCTGTCATCACTGTAGGTTAGCGTAGTGCACAGCACTCCTAGCCTAGCACTCAGCATAGTGCTCCTGTCTGCTCTGCTGTCTGCTGGAGAGGTAGTCTGAGTGTGTGTGTGTGTGTGTGTGTGAGAGAGAGAGAGAGAGAGCAGGATTGAGTGTGAGTCAGTCATGATGAGTCACGCAATGCAGGGAGACTCCAGGAAACACACACACACACACACACACACACGGCCAGCGCAGAGATGGAGGTGGTGTAGTCTCATTCATAGCATTAACCAGCAGCGGCTTGTACTAATGGAATTAGTTAAAGACACTTAAGTTGTAAAAGTCATTCATTTTTCTTCACAGGGGCTTGACTGTTACGGTAAAACAAATCAGGTATTTTCACACCAAATTCTGTTTCAGTCGCATTGATGATGCTCAGACACAAATACCAAAGAGAAGTCTGCAGAGGCTATGATGGCAGCCATGCATTGTGTCAACCAGCGCTCTATTTCCATAACTCTGCCTCTGAATTGGCTCGTAAGATTTTGAGAGCTGATTTCTGGCATAAGGATCCTGACAGGCCGGTAAAAAATGTCCTAAAGATTCAATTCATTCAGTATTGAGAGGCTTTCTTGGCCTTTATTTGAATGGGTTGTTGTCTGGTGTGCCCATTTCATTACAGCAGTTTACTCTGGGCATCTGTTCCACACCCAGGGGAGTGTGTGTTCTGTGCATGGACATAGTTTGGACATAGTGTGTCTGTGTGTGTGTGAGAGAAAAACAGAGTGAGAGCGAGAGGGAGAGAGAGAGAGAGAGAGAGAGAGAGAGAGAGAGAGAGAGTACTGCATCTTTTACGCATAGATTCTAGGTGAAAGCCATCAGATCGATCTATGTTCCTATAATTTTAGATCACACCAAATCATATTCTAGTTTATATTTTTCTGCTTGTAACACCTGTACAGTATAATAAAATACCCGATGATATAGTCAATAAAAGGGATATGAAATCTCATGAGTGTGATGATTTAGTAACCTGTTCTTAGGTTGGAATTGTGAATCATTTGCAAATGGCTAATTCTTCCCCTATTGGCCAGCACCATGCGCGGTCTGGTCCTGTTTCTATGGCGACTGCTTCCAGGAGCCTCTCTGCTGGCAGGGAGAGGGAGCTCTGTGATGACATCACCGTGGATACAGATCCGTTGGCAAGGCGCCGATGCACCATCACCTCACAGATATGGAGCGTGAAGGTGAGCAGGCAGAACAATGACACAGCACTTTCTCTTCATCCACCAGCAAGTTTTTACAGTCTCTTTCACTTCATCACCCGTCTCCTCCTCTCCTCTCCTCTTCTCTCTCCGTCTCCACCCTTCTGTCCCCCTTTTCTGTTCTCCTCTGATAGCCTCTCGTCTCTGCGGTGCCCTCTCCTCTCTTGTTTCTTCCCCTCCCCCCTCCTTCCTCACACATATCGTCTTCCCTTTCCCTCTCCTGTCCTTCCCTCTCTTCTCCCCTTTCTTTCTCATCTTCCCTGCTGTGTTCTTTTCTCCTTCTCTCCTCTCTTTTCTCTCTCCTCTTCTCTTTTACCCTGTTTCTCTTCACCTTCTTTCCCTTTCTCCTCTCCTCTGTTATCCTTATCTCTTCACTTCTCTTCTCTTTCTCCCCTCCTCTGGCTTTGCGAATTTGGTCCTAATAGTTTGGGCTGTTCAGTGCCTCTGCTGCTGACTCCTGACTCCTGACTCTGGATCTGGAGTGGATGTGGCCCACATGTGGCCCAGGTCTGGCCTGACTCCTTCCTCTGATGCTCTGGGGGTGCAGTGCTGTGCTGTGTGTGTGTGTATGAGAGAGAGAGAGAGAGAGAGAGAGAGAGAGAGAGGGAGAGAGAGAGAGAGGGAGAGAGAGAGAGTGAGAGTCTGTCTGTCAGTGACGCAGTGACGCAGAGGCTGGTGAGGGACCAGCAGCTTCCTCTATTTCACCCTCCGTTTGCCTCCAATCCACTGTAGACTAACTCCACCTGTGCTAGAGAGTAAAACTGTGTGTGTGTGTGTGTGTGTGTGTGTATTGTCACCAGCATATGTCTATGGGTGTGTGGGGGGGGGGGGTGTAAATACATACAAACACATGCGAGCACACACACCCATAGACATATGCTGGTGACAATGACCAGGCACATTACTCACAAATCCAGCAGACTGCTTAGCTTTATGCATAAGCAATCATAACCCTCTCTATGGACCCTTTCAAGAGAGTTCCATTCTCAGCATCATAGTCGGCCCCACAAGACTTCCTTTTTAACATTCCATATGTTATCTTAATGCAGAGGAAGTAGATTGGGGCCCAAATAGAACGTTCAAGCATTGTTGTTGTTGTTATTGATGAAAGGGTCTATACATCTCTGTGTCTTGTCCTCTTCCTTCCTCCCATCTCTCCTCTTTCTTCTCTCTACTGTGCCCCTCTCTCTTTCTCTCTCTTTCTGCTACTATCTCATCC
>NC_055960.1:27132564-27197564 GCF_018492685.1 Alosa sapidissima | reverse complement strand
TGATTCTGATTCTGATTCTGATTCTTGATTCTGATTCTGATTCTGATTCTAACCCTAATTTCACACCTTTCATCTGAGTGTTGAGTGAGTGTTGTGATTCTGATTCTGATTCTGATTCTAACCTAATTTCTCACCTTTCATCTGAGTGGTGAGTGAGTTTTGTACTTTGAGAGCAGAGAGTTACGTGAGTCAAATTCCTTGGTTGTTTACGCAAACCTGGCCAATAAAGGCTGAGTCTGAGTTCTGATTCTAACTCTACCCTGAATTTCACACCTCTTCAGTTGTTCCCTCGTCCTCTGCAACTGCCTCTCGCTCTCTCGCTCCATCCCTCATGGCGTGCTCTCACCCAGTACTCTCCCATCCCTCTCCTCTTGTCTCCTCGCGTCTCTGACCACCCCTCCTCTCTCACCCTCCCTCCCTCTCCAGTCACCACCCCACCACCCCTCTGCAGTCAGGCCGCTGTGGTGATGACAGGCAGCAGAGAGAGAGAGAGAGAGAGAGAGAGGAGAGAGAGAGAGAGAGAGAGAGAGAGAGAGAGAGAGAGAGATCACCACGAGGCCAAGGCGAGGCGGAGTCAAGTCGCGTCCCCTGGTGACAGATGCTATTTCTGGGCCTCCTTCACCAGGCCACCCTGGGCGAACTCAGGCCGCCCGCACCGCCATTGCCCTCTCACCCCGGTCCAAACGGGCCCATATGGAAGATGGTCACAGAACCGTCAGGATCCGTCAGGAAGGCGCTACAGTATGTCACGACGGAGGACAGCTGGCTGCTCTTGGACATGTTCCTTCCTTCGTTTTCTCTTTCTCTTCTCTCTCTCTCTCTCTCCGTGTGAAGGCTGTCATCCTGGAGAGGAACAGAAAAAAGAAGGGGGGAGAAGGGAGAAGGGGTCAGAGAAGCAGCTTAAAATAAAAGGTGCCAGAGGGGATTATGAAGAACATCCTCAGCTTCAGGACCTCAGAGCAACAGATACTGATACAACAGGTCCTTGACTATCACTGCAATGGACTCCCATCTTCATTCAGGCATTTGAGACGTGCACAAAAACAGCTATGTTTTCCTCACAGCACCAAATACATCACACACACCCCTGACAGTTGCAATGTACAAATAAGCAAATCTCGCACAGTGGACTACATCTATTTGGTGTGAGAGAGAATTATGCATATCCGCCCATGTTTGTGCTTTAAGATGTTGCTCCTGGTATTAACTTAAAAAAATGAATCTGCATTTTGCCCATCACATAAATTCGGACCCAAGAACTCAAGTTAAAAAAAATCTCAAAACCTTCGACTCACCTTCAAACTTCTAAACATTGTCACTCAACTGAACACTTTAGAAACTGCCATCTCACATTACTATATTTATCAAACACCCACAGGACCAAAAAGGACCACATGCCCTTAATTAGATATATCAAACTAAGTCATACAACTCTAGCCAGATCTCACCATACTGTATACTGCATATGACCTGTGGGGGTACTGTTGAAAGAGGATTCTTGCATCAAAAGCAGTGAACACAATTTTTTAATTTTGGCTTTGGGGTTTTCCTTCAACACTCCAAATTATTCTTTGACCTCACAACATTAACAAGTCAATCACAACTGCTTAGGAATAATTAGCCCAAAATATAAGATGCACATACTCTCTCTCTCTCTCGTCTCTCTCTCTCTCTCTCTCTCTCCTCTCTCTCTGTCTCTCTCTCTCTCTCTCTCTGTCTCTATGTCTGTCTCTCTTTCTCTCTTTCTCACACACACACACACACCACACACACAGCACAGCGCAGCACAACGCAGCACAGGACACCTGGACACCTTTGGAGAATGCATTTAAGGCATTACCACCCCTGTGTGGACTGTGGAGGAAGCACATGGGCCAGTGCTGGAGTGGAGTACACACACACACACACACACACACACACACACACACACACACCACACACTGGGAGTGGGGCAAGCAGCCATAGCCTCTGCTGACCCAGTGATAAAGGGAAGCATCACATCAAGGTTGTTAAGGCAAACTGAAATCACTCGCCCCAATAACCTCCAGCTCACGGCATCAACATAAACAGCATGGAGACTTGTGTGTGTGTGTGTGTGTGTGTGTGTGTGTGTGTGTGTGTGTGTGTGTGTGTGTACTCCACTCCAGCACTGGCCCATGTGCTTCCTCCACAGTCCACACAGGAGTGGACTGTGGAGGAAACTGTGTGTATGTCATTCACAACTCAAAACCGAGCAGGGGGGAGAGCTAAAGCAGTTCACACACATTAACAAGTGGACAGCAGTACTTGGCTCTTTTCTCTCACTCAAACTGCTACATGTAATACCAGTGTTTCCACTGCATAGAAGAGGCCATGGAGTAAATCAAAGTTGAAGAGTTGTTGTGACATAGGCCAATCACCTAAACCATTAGGACACTGTTTATAGTTCGCCATGTTCACCTGTTTGGAGCTGCAGTCAAAGAAAGCCTGCAGCCTGACAAGGGCATGAGTCAAGGGAGTGATCTATGAGCTGAACACAGGGTGAGCAGGCCAGGCAGGAGCGAGGTGGGATAAAATCACAATAATAAGCACTGCTGTAGATGTCATATCAAATGTCAAATCTTCAACTCAAGTGCATTTTCAATTCTTATACCACTCCTTTTATAATGAACTTTCTCTCGCAAGGTGCTTGTTTGAACCCAAGCACAGATTCCCTGGTAACTCCTTGAAGTGCGTACTCACACTATGCCATCTGTACCGCACCCGGAGTATGTTTCACCCCCAATGTCTGGTTCGTTTGACCAGTGTGATCGTTCTGTACCATACCAGGGCACAGTACGCTTATCCGTGCCCGGGTCTGCTTGAGGAGGTGGACTCAGGCACGGTACGGTTGGGCTTATAATACTTTGCCCATG
The DNA here is from genome assembly GCF_018492685.1 of Alosa sapidissima. Taxonomy (NCBI): domain Eukaryota; kingdom Metazoa; phylum Chordata; class Actinopteri; order Clupeiformes; family Clupeidae; genus Alosa; species Alosa sapidissima. Next base: position 27,194,670 of record NC_055960.1, on the reverse strand, counting down.
ACATGCCTATGCAAAGATTCTAGAGCACAGCAGCTCAACCGTGCCTGGGTACAGTTTGATAGTATGCAGTGTGATTGTGGACCAAGAATGGGAGAAGACCATACTCCAGCATGGTACAAGTGATCCGTGCCCAGTGTGAGTATGCCCTTAAACCAGGTTTGGGCTCTTAAAAGTATGTTGGCATGTTGGAGAAAGATTCCTTATTCCTTCAGGTCTGGACGGCCAAACCTGACCTGATCTAACACAACCCTGAACTGCCCCCTCCTTATGTGTGTTTCTGCTCTTTCAGAACCCCCTCAGTGACCCTTCCCATGTTCCCTCCATTTCCCACACCCCTCAGACGATGACAGTGTACTCATACAGACGCTGGACGGCTTTATTTAGCATATTAACTATTTTCAATATTTGAAAAATCTCAGGTAATTTCAGGTGAGACTTGTCTGTTGTCCTCATTTCAAACAACATGATAATAAAGCATAAACTCTGATAAAGGTCTGACTGACAGAAACGTCAGCTCATCAATAAACACCATTACAAATGTGTTGCACCATTTAAGCAGAGACTTTCTAATGAGGAGACACAGCACTCAAAAAATCCTCCATAGAAATGCATGGGGTTAGTTTGTAATGCCAGTATGGCCGTTGTCTACACATATCCCACCCCTTCCTCGGCAAAACGTTGACATGTGAATACATTGAGGCAATCATGTGGTGTGATGTGAATACATTGAGCCAATCATATGGTGTGTAGTGAAGACATCGTGCCAATCATTTGTTGTGAACTCGCCGCTGGAGCAAGATTGGTGTCGTGAAGCCTGCGCACGCGCATTTCTGCTGAATAGGGATGCCCGATGAGTGCCCAAAAAGCGTTGCTATATGGCCGCCGAGTGGAGGGACTTGCCTAAAAGGACTTTGATTTAAGTACACCTAGGTACAAATAGGTACACCTGCAGTATACTCTATCAAGGTATGTAATTCCCTGTATCCCTAATGGAGCATACTGTTACATATAATAGGAATAATAATAACAAAGGAAACATTATTCGATTTACCTTCTCCAGAGAGCCTTGTGTTCGAGCCTCGATGTAACCTTGCATCCTACAGAGGCAAAACAAGCACGAAAACAAACAAACAAACAAACAAATAAACAACAACAACAAAGTGAGTCAGAGAAGTGGTTGAAGCAACAGACACAAACAAAGCCCACCTCAGACAGTAGACAGTAGCAATGAAGGTGAGCTGAGAACTATAGAGACGGGTAGTTTGTCTGTGTGTGTGTGTTGTGGGGGGGGGGGGGGGGGGGGGGGGGGGGGGGGTGGGCATCTACACCATCTACGCCATCATCAGCTGTCGCCTCGTGTTCACAGACCCGTCAAAGACGAGTCCTCCAGACAGCTACCCTCTGTCATCAACACTGGAGACGAGACAAAGCGCTACGGCAACCGACACCCACGTGAGTGAGCCTTGTGAAACCAAACAACCAAACAACAACCGAACGCCTGTCAGTTAGCGTTCCCACAGCGGACTGTTCCGACTATGAGATGCAGATTCCAGCCCCCCCCCCCCCATGCCAGGCCTTAAATAATATTAATTAATTTGATCTATATGGTTGTGTTCAGTATACGCTCTCATCGAAAGCAACATTGCAAGGCCAAATAAAAAAACAGTACTAAATTTGTATCCCTCTCTGGGAATAGAATCCACGATAGGCACAAAGCTACTGGAAATACATAATACAATATTGTATGCATCCTCTGTGAGAACAGAATCCATGATTTGCCCCCCTCTACCAGGTTAAATACTGATTATCCAAAACATCTGGACGCCACACACAGCGTAACTAGGACCCAGCTGCAGTGTGTGTGAAGGTGCATTCATAAGATAACACACACATGGGACAGTTGGGATGGAGCTCCTGGGTAGGCACAGGTGCACCTATTGATCCCTCAGAGTGGTGTGTTGTGGAAAATGTCCCGCGGCGTTTCCTACCTGCAGCGACCTCACTAATCACTTGAGGGGCAGCACTGAGCAATGTTTGTCTCACACAACCACCTCTGTCTGCTCCAGTAGCGTGTGATAGTGACAGATAGCTTCAGTGTTTTTCCACACTGACTGATTGTTGAAATTGTGTCTATAATATTTGACAACTGTTTATAGTCCATGACTGTTGCTTCCAAAACTGACTGTGACAGAGCTTCAAGTTTGATTTGTGGAAAAAATAATAGCTTGGCACTGTAGGCTTATTGGGTCGTAAAACTCTGCCCATGCCAGGAATATCCAATGTGTCCTGGGACAGGGACGACCGGCCCGCTGACTGACAGCTTGGATGCTCCTGGGTGGCCAGGGAGCCTTGTGGTACCCGATCGAACCGGCCAACCGAACATCACGCTGATCGTGCCAGGCAACCTCCTGCGATTGGACTTGGCGGATACAAATCCCTCACTGCTAACGTGGGCCACGGTGCTACGGTGCCTCTTAGGAGAGGGAGTCGAGCCCAGGACCTGCATGTCATGTTTACTGATTCACCACCACCAGCTAAGGGGCCTGTGACTTAGATCTGGCGAGAGCTGCTGTCCTTACACAACACACAAACAGCTGAAACTGTTTAATCTAAATGCTATACCATACATGGCTGCTGTTCCTTCAGTCTTTATAATATAATAGGACTTGTACATGATAAACAATCATAGAGTGGGACAAAAAATGAGACTGGGCACAGGCAGACATGTGTATTTTAAGATGCTTAAATAGGCTTTGGGAGTCTCGTGTCCCTGTGAGACGTCGCCACAAGATTACCTCAACAAAAAGGCCAAGGGGCATTCAAACTAATATCCAGGCCTGACGTCACGCCAGCGAAATGAGGCAAATTCACTCTGGAATGGGCTCAATGCTGAAAGATTTAGGCAGGATTTCCCATTTGAGGGATAGATGGTTATCACTGCATAGATGTCAGTTATTGAAAAGAGGCACTGTTGCAAAATTGGCTCATGGTATAATATAGTCTGATACAAAACACAAAACAACAAAGATTTCTCATGCTCTGGTGAATGAAAGCAAATGTGCAATGTAAATCATCTAGAACAAAGATACATAAAGTATTCGATCATTGTGAAACATTATAATTACTTCATAGCCTAACTGTTTTTTGGTCTATTATAAATATGATGCAAATTTAAAGTCTACCTGAATTAATCTCAGGTGGTGAATGAAAGTTTTCTCTCCACACAGCTTTCATTCTTGTTCTGAATGAACGCTCCTATTTTATTCATACACAGAGCATGTACTTAACCTAATTAGGACAGCTTGTCCTGCTAGGTTTTCTTGATATATATACACTTTTGATATATGTGCATACTGTGCTGCTCTAATGATGTAGCCTATATCACAGCTTGTGCCACTTTGTGTGCCATGGGGATGCAGCCAAATCTATTTTTGGTTCGTGAGGAGTGTTTACTAGGATATTTTTTTCTTTCTCCTCTCTTTCTTACACAGCCTTAGAATGCGTTCTATTTTGCTAGTCAGGCTTGTGAACCATCTGGAGGGTTACTGTGGAAACGAAGGACGGATACCATGGTAACATAGATGGGGGGTTACCCAGGAAACTGAAGTCGCTATGGAGACTGCATCACAAGGCGGGCTCAGGGGCGTCGACTCGGAGGGCGGTCCTCTGTGATCTCTTTTTTTTTTCATTGCTCCGCAGATGAGAGACGTCCGACAGTCTTTTCCATCGAATCCAGTGAAGTCCTCCTGAGAGAAGCTGGTCGGTGCCACGTTTAGCAGGAAACATGTTTACTTTGTCCACCCTCCTTCGACTAGCACGTGTTGTGATGCCAGTTTCAGTGTCTACAACAGTTGCCATACATCAAATCGCAAACAAAGCGTGCTGCCAAGTGCATTCAACAGTGACAATCTCTTACGGTTAGCCTGCTCATTATTTCATCGGTATATACTGTATGTTTGTTTAGATATATTGTTTCATAAAGTTATAAGTTAAACATTATATGTAGAATATTTCACTTATAAATCAAGTTTATATAGTGTTATGGCAGCATAGTTATATCCGTTCCAAACTCCTACTTGAATTGAGTGTGATTCCACAGTAATAACAAAAGACAGGACCATCACTACCTAACATTGCTTTCGATAACAATCGTTTCATCACGTTTACGTCGACACTTGTGGTTGTTGTTTTTTTGTTTTCAAAATTCTGGATATATACCGATAATATCACATTAAAACCTCTCACAGCGAGTATATGTGTATATATAGGCTATAATCATATATGAAACACCGAAAGCAAACATAGACATTTACTTAACGCCATTACAAAATGAGCACAATCATGTTTGACATTAGGACCCCCTCCAGTGATCGAAATTAAAGCAACACGTTGGGTCTGTACTGAACTACTGGACATGTTGGCACCGTGTGGAACCCTAAGGCGAGTCCGTTTGTTTGTGATTCAGAAACACGAACCCTCTAACGTACAGTAGGCTATATGGAAAATCTGCACCTGCACATCACGGTGGTTATACCATCGATTTAAGCTTATACATAATTTCAAACGTTGACCTGATATATATATTCACTAACAACGAACTGGTCGGCGTTAGACGTCGGTGAAAATCTTTTTGATATTCACACAGTTTTGATTGTTCTGGTTGGTAAAGTTTGGCTGTTTGAATGCATTATTGATCCCCTCCTCTATCACCATATACTCCGACTTGCTGAGGGAGGATGTACTGCGCGTCCGTTTGAGCTCCTCGGTAGAAGAGAGGTGCTGGCAGCTGCCAACGTGAAGGTACTGAGCGTGCTCCTCTCCGTCTGTCTCGCGGTGGTAAAAGTAGTTGAAATTGGACACTATGACGGGCACGGGGAGCGCAATGGTGAGCACTCCGGCGATGGCACACAAAGAGCCCACTATTTTGCCTCCAATCGTTACTGGATGCATGTCCCCATATCCGACCGTAGTCATGGTTACTACAGCCCACCAGAACGCATCTGGAATACTACTGAAACTCGAGGTAGGGTCGTCTGCCTCCGCGAAGTATACCGCGCTGGAGAACAAAATAACTCCAATGAAAAGGAAGAATATTAACAGTCCCAGCTCTCTCATGCTGGCTTTTAGAGTCTGGCCCAAAATCTGAAGGCCCTTGGAGTGACGAGAGAGCTTAAAGATACGAAAAACTCGCACGAGCCTAATCACCCTGAGAATTGCGAGCGACATGGCTTGCTGCCCATTGCCTTGCCTCTGAGCGAGCTCCGTCCCCAGAGTGATGAAGTATGGGATGATAGCCACAATGTCTATGATGTTCATGATGTTTTTGGAGAAAGTGGTTTTGCTGGGACAGGCAAAGAATCTGACCAATAGTTCGAAAGAGAACCAAATTATACAAAGTGTTTCTATAACAAAGAAAGGGTCTGTGAAGGGACTCCGGACATATGGGCCAGTTCCGTTTATTGTTGGAGCCACTGTGACTGGGTCTCTGTCGTCCCGAAATTCAGGCAAAGTCTCCAGACAAAATATGACGATTGAGATGAGGATGACTAGCACTGACACGATGGCAATGCCCCTCGCTGGCCCTGAGCTCTCGGGGTACTCAAACAAAAGCCAGACCTGCCTTTGGAATTCATGATCTGGCAAGGGGCGCTCCTCTTCCTTTATGAAGCCCTCGTCCTCTCGAAATTTCTCCATGGCTTCCTCGCCAAGTTGATAAAATCTGATTTCCTCAGAGAAAACATCTATGGGCACATTCACGGGTCTGCGAATGCGCCCGCCCGACTGATAGTAGTACAAAATGGCATCGAAGCTGGGTCGATTTCTGTCAAAGAAATATTCGTTTCTCAGGGGATCAAAGTAACGCATCCTTTTCTTTGGGTCCCCAAGTAATGTATCCGGAAACTGGTTAAAAGTTTTGAGCTGCGTTTCAAAGCGCAAGCCCGAAATGTTGATGACCACCCGCTCACAACACTCGTGCTGGTGTTCATATCGATCCACGGGCAGGTGAGAGGGGAGCGCGGTCGTTTCCTCCAGCATGCTGTCACAAGCAACAACTGTCATGATGGCTTTGTCCCTCTCCCCGTAGCTGTGCTCCTCGCCGTTGCCTCGGTGCCTCACGGAGGGCGAGTCGATGAGGTTAAAGTGGTCATCCATACAGGTGTGCGCGCGCGAAGGCAGAGGGCTCCACGGCTCCCCCACCCAGCCTTCGGTGAACCAAAGCCAGCGCGTGCTTTCTTCCCCTGTCTCCTCTCCGTTTGCTGCCGCCCCACGGAGCGCGCGCTGTGGTTTATAAACACACGTCTATTCCCGCCCACGGTACGCATATGTCTGACACACTTACACCGTTCGCCCAATTGAAACCTAAGTTGACATAAACAGCGACCCCAGATGCTCGCTGTTTATGTCACCCGGAAAATATATTTTAAACACAAACACAGGGATATACATAAAATCGCCGAAATGGTTGCTCTTTCTTGTGCGCAACAGGGTGAAAGCTGATTGCAACATGTTAGAAAGTCCTCTCAAAACCGAAAAAAATAGCTAACTACAAATAACGGGGTGTAGTAGGCTAAATGAGTGTGCTCTGAGCACGTGTTTGTATGGTGAAAAGAAAAAGACAGGGATGTTTGTTGTGTATTAGTGCAAGGACGTGACGTGCGGATAATACAACTTTCAACAGGGCCATTAGAGACAGAGGCGTGTCAGGGGCTAAAACGCGATCAGCTGATCAGAGTGAAATGAATTGCCAGGGTTTGATCGTTTGGAAACAGACTGATGCTGTTATTTATTTCGCGCATTGATAGCAGTAAGTGTCTATTGGGGTCGCTATAGTGTGGGTGCTGTCCATGGTACTGAAACGAACTCCCTGGAACGCTTTAAGATTGAACGCTATTGCACTGTAGGGACTATTGTCTGATGTATACTTCCTTTTCTCTGTCATTGTTACCTTTTATATTCATGTAAATTAATTTTGGTGTAACCTGACAGCAGTCCACTATCAATAACATCAACAATAACTTGAAGCTGTTTTTTTTTTTCACTGTGAGCCAAACCTATATTGATGGAATTGTCTGCAGAATTATGCGCAGCATAATCTCAAACAATTAAAAATTGATGTCTAGACCATCTCTGTTGTAGCACTAACACAACTGAAGAGGTAAACAATGACAGCTACAGTGACCTCGTCGCTTCAATAGCGCTCTCAACTTTCAAAATCTTCCCACACATCCTCCGCCCTGCATGCTGTCTCTATTGTGACTGCCTTCTGCTTTGACAAAGCAGTTGACAACTCAACACAAATTAATAAATGGTTGAATTTGACGGCAGCGTTAGGCAATGCTTAATCAAACTTGCCTAATCCATGGACAGCTTGTGTTTCTCCCACTTAGGGAAATAATGGATGTTTTTGAAGAGAATTGCAGTATGAGCAAGAGGAAATAAAAGAGCTACGAGTGAGACATACTAGATCCGTTATGGAGCATGATACAAGGATACAAGGAAGTTTATTGTCACATGCATATAGTTACTGGAAGTAAGAAATGCAGTGAAATTATGTCTGGTGTCAGCCTATTTGTGCATTAATGGGGGGGGGGGGTAAAAAGTGCAGTAGAAGAGGGATTTAGTAGATTAAGTGGCAAGGGCTGCATAAAAAAGGTAGGGGAGGATTGGGATTGGGTGGGGGGCACCAACAAGGAGCACCCAAGAGCAACAGGGGCAAGGAAAAACTCCCTTACCAAGGAAGAAACCTTGGGCAGATCCACGGCTGATGAATGGACGGGAGCAGAGGAAGACTGAATAGCAGAGATGACACTCCCTCCCTCTTTTCTCTTACAGCAGTCCTTCTTTCTATTCACACCTCAAGGCCACTAAGGTGCTGGCTCACTCACTTTCTCTCTGTTGGCTCACCCTTTCTCCTGACCTTGTCATCACACACTAGATTTCTATCCATTTTCTCATTCTCTCTCCTCTCTCATTTTCTCTCTCTCTCTCTCTTGTTCTCTGACCACACACTTACACACACACATACACATGCACACACTCACCACACATACAGTATGTGTGAGGACAACATTCTCATGGGGCAGCCGTGGCCTACTGATTAGCACTTCGGACCTGTAACCGGAGGGTTGCTGGTTTGAACCCCGACCAGTAGGCACGGCTGACGTGACCTTGAGCAAGGCCCCTCACTGCTCCCCGATGCAGGCAGCTCACTGTGCCGGGATTAGTGTGTGCTTCACCTCACTGTGTGTACACTGTGTGATGTGTGTGTTTGACTAATTCACGGAGTGGGATAAATGCAGAGACCAAATTTCTCTCACGGGATCAAAAGAGTAAAAAAACAAACAAATATAGTTAGACAGACACAGAGACACATGCAGTACATACACAAATTAAGTATGTAGTTTTGTGTTAAATGTTAAACTTTGCCTTGTGAAGTATGGCATTGGTCAATCTTCAGTGCCATATTTTGTGTATCTGTGAGTGAAGGTGTGTGTCTATATTGTGCTTGCATACATGAAAGGGATGAACTTGTTCTTCTCCAAATCACAAACACAAAGCGGAAACAGTTTTGATGTTTGTTTGTTATGCTGTGTTATTGAATATAGCAGTAAACAGGCTCCTCTTCTCCTCCTCTTCCTCCTCCTCCCTCTCCCTCTCTCTTAGGCAACCACAGATCAGGTCAAGCCTGTCTCCCTGGAGGAGAGCCGCCCACAACAAAGCCTCCCCAGCACATGCCATGAACACACATGTTTGGCAATCTTTCACATGGTAAAGGGTGTGTGTGTGTGTGTGTGTGTGTGTGTGTGTGTGTGTATGTGTGTGCCTGTGCATGTGTGTGTGTCTGTGTGTCTGTGTGTGTCCTGTGTGTGTGTGTGTGTGTGTGTGTGATGTTACATACATGGGGGAGGGACATTTGTGTATACAGCATATACTGCTTGTATATTGGTATGCGCATGTATGAGTGCAAGCAAATGTATGTGTGTGCAGAACTGCCAAATGTGAGTATCGCCACATGAACACTGAGGGGGGTGACTGGAAAATAAATTGGTCATTTGGCAGCTGCTGTCAAAGACAAGTAGCACAGGTGATGGATCTCTGACCAAAGACAGGGCTGGAGTGGGATTGGATATTAATGGCCTTAGCTGTCCCACCTCCCCCAATACTATACACAGGCATAAATAGATAATTAGAATTTAATTTAAGCACCCCCCCCCCCCCCTCCCCTCGTGTGCTTTCTGAGGAGGGTTGAGCATACAGTTGTGTGACCCCATGGGAAATTAAAACACAGCACTACCTGTAGACAATACATCAATAAGCAGTGTAAGGTGAGGAAAATAATAATAATAATAACAACAAAAAGCAAGGGGGGAAAAGACAGCACAATACAGTGCATGAGCTTTGTGAGGAACAACCACAACATAAACAGAGAGAGAGAAAGAGAGAGAGAGAGAGAGAGAGAGAGAGAGAGAGAGAGAGAGAGAGAGAGAGAGAGAGAGAGAGACTAATGTATAAATGGACTCTCTGTAGCATTGAGGTAGGCCTTTTTTCAATCTCTACTCCCTTCCTATTTGAAAAGCACCACTGGGAAGTGGTGGGTGTGTGTGCTCAACCAAGCCGGCACACTCAGCCTTGCTAATCATCTGCTGCACCCACCAGCAGAGTGCGACCCGTCTACAGCCACAGGGCTCCACACACAATTACTGGGTAGAAATCCAGTCTGCATGTACTAGTCTGCATGTACCAGTCTGCATGTACTAGTCTGCATGTACTAGTCTGCATGTACTAGTCTGCATGTACTAGTCTGCATGTACCAGTCTGCATGTACCAGTCTGCATGTACCAGTCTGCATGTACCAGTCTGCATGTACTAGTACTAGTCTGCATGTACCAGTCTGCATGTACTAGTCTGCATGTACTAGTCTGCATGTACTAGCCTGCATGTACCAGTCTGCATGTACTAGTCTGCATGTACTAGTCTGCATGTACTAGTCTGCATGTACTAGTCTGCATGTACTAGTCTGCATGTACCAGTCTGCATGTACTAGTCTGCATGTACTAGTCTGCATGTACCAGTCTGCATGTACTAGTCTGCATGTACTAGTACTAGTCTGCATGTACCAGTCTGCATGTACTAGTCTGCATGTACTAGTCTGCATGTACTAGTCTGCATGTACTAGTCTGCATGTACCAGTCTGCATGTACTAGTCTGCATGTACCAGTCTGCATGTACTAGTCTGCATGTACTAGTCTGCATGTACCAGTCTGCATGTACTAGTCTGCATGTACCAGTCTGCATGTACTAGTCTGCATGTACTAGTCTGCATGTACTAGTCTGCATGTACTAGTCTGCATGTAAAATATAATGTCTGCATGTGGCTATCTTCCTCTTGAAGCCTGTCCATCCATCTAACTTTCTCCTCCATATACGTGGGGTCGGACCCCTGTGTCCCCTTGCTTTCTTTGGTCTAGACTCCGATAAAAGACTCAGAGTGGGATTGGATTAATGGAGAAGCATCTCTTTCTTTCTATCTCTGTCCCGCATCTCTCTCTCTCACACACATATACGCACACACATGCATACCCTCTCTATTTCACTCTCATTCTCTCTCGCGCAATGGACAGCTCACTGTCAGTTCCTGCTGAAATGAATCAATGCAGCCAATGAGAGGGCCAGAGAAGGCAGGGCCTCATCGATCAGATGGCTATTGGCAGCAGGTCTGTCCTGATGGAATCATTATGTATCCACATCGGCTTCGCTGGGGTCAAGGTCAGGCGAGTGTTGTGTTGGTCTTCCTCATAAACCACATGGCTGAGAGTAGACCTTTACTCCCACAGGGCAGAGCGGAGTGTGTGTGTATATGTGGTCTTCAAAACACTTCAAGATACAGTTCGTGATTTGGTTTCATGAAAGGTTGTTGGCATTGCTCCCAACAGCCAATCAAATTACAGCCCTCCCTTCTGGGCTCCTGAGGCATGTTTGTTGATTGGCTGGAATTGTTTTGTTTTGTTTGTTTTGTTTTGTTTGTGTCTCATTTATAGAGCCAGGACTCTGTAGTGCTGCACTACCATTTCCTTTTGTTTGTTTTGTTTTTTTGATAACAAACACTGAACATGCCAAGAGGAGCAATTCACTGAATTTGACAAAACATATAGGAAGAAATCACAGATTACACCTTTAATATTCCCTTTTTACTATTCTCTTTGATTTCTTCCTTCCTCTCCACTGCTCTCTTGTGTCCTATATTCTTTTCTCCGCTCTCATAATTAGATCAGAGCTGTGCTTGCCTGCGGTGCTGTACAGTATAGAATGTGTAGTTTGAAATGGAGAGTCTGTGGGTGGATGTGGCTGGGTGAGCTCTCCTTCTCCGTTAACCTTTTCTCAGCACTAATTAGGCCTTGATGCCATGGCAATATGCTCAGCCGCTGCTCCTGCTGCTAATGCTAACTTTAACACTGCTGCTGCTACAGCAACCTGCCACACACACACACACACACACACACACACACACACACACACACACACACACACAGTCATACACTAATACATACACATACACTAACCACCCCCCCCCCCCCCCCCCTGCAGACACTTTCAGTCACACCCACTGTGTCAGGGGAGTCAAACAGGTCTCTCAGGCAACTGTTCTTTACAGCAACCGTCATATAGGATGTTGTGTTCCATTCAAGGTAAAGGGAACCAGAAAAAGCTTTTCACATGTATTCAGTTATGTTCCTTTTGGTTTTTACTTTTATTTTTCAAGGCATTTATGAGTCATCCATTTCCCAGTATAAATGCAAAGCAATTTACAGTTGAAGATGGGTGTGATATAATTAAACCACTTACTGTAAAAAAGGACCTAATCATGGAGGGTAGGAAGTAAGTCTTCAAACAAAACAGTATTAACTACTGTCTCAGACGTCTGCACATACAATAAACAAATCCTCAAAAAACCTCTCTCTGAACAGAGCAGCACAAAAAAAATCTCCTTCTGTACAGGAGAGACCTTGACCAGCAGCCTGACCAATAGAAAACGTCTGTTGGCAGGATGAAAGATGGATGGATAAGAGAGGAGATGTGAAAGAAGTGTGAAAATAATGGATAGCATAGAGAAAGAGCAAGAGAAAAGCAGGAGGCAGGGCACTGAGGCTGTGTATCAGATGAAAGGGACCACTGGTCTGTAAGGTCCTCTCTCTGAGGATCTTTGGTGTTGGCCTGACCCATCCGTCACCATCTGGGGCAGCTCCCGGCGGAGGAATCGGAGGAAGCATCAATATGTTAATTACGCATAAAGTGGCCATCATTAACCAGCACTCTAGCTTAACCTTGGGAGCTACAGAAAACACCTTAGACTGGCACTGATTGATTACAGAAAGTTACTATAGAAGCTAGTCAGAAATACTTTAAATGTATCAAAATAAACTACAAAATACTGTACCCATATTATGTATCAAAATAAAATACTGTATTTTTGTATTTTGAAAATGCTCAAAATACTTTTTTTCAAGGGGACATGGAATCACTTTGTATATATTTAGGCTTTTAAAACTCGATTAAGGCTTCATATGGAATATCACACACCAGAAATTCCAAAATGGTTCAAAAGTTCTAAATAGGCAAACTTATGAGCAGGGATGGATTACTGAGTGGGCCTAACGGTTTATTGCCTTAGAGCACAAACAACTTTTTGAAAAGTACATTGTCCATGAAACCTGTTGATCCTCAAACTACACAACAAATCGGACAGACCTTATTCAAAAGTTTGTCGGATCCAACTGATTTTGGGTACCCTGGAAAATCCAGAGTTCTCGCAAGAGCACAATTTGAATTGTCTCTGCGAGACTCTCTGGCAATGAGTACCGTAACGATGCACGTTACTTTTGCCACTTGTATCACGGGGAGCCAATCACATTCGGTGTATCTGATATAGGCGGGCCAAAGGCGAGCTAAACAGATGAGAGTCGTAGTGTTATCCAATTGCATCAAAGTCCAGAATCAACATTGGTCGTATAGTCTTATCCAATTTGCGTGCAGTGAGATTTTCAAATGCACGCTTGGTGCCGCCCCTCGAGTTGGGCCATATGTTATTCGTCGCCAGACCCTTAATCTTTCTAGATTACCAGGGTCTGGAATCTCCAGGCTAGATTTTGGGCTAAAATCAGGTCAAAATCACAGTGTCTGCCATCAAGGCCATATTGCACCCCAACACACAATCGCAAACAGGGACGTGCACAGACATTTTGAGGGGTCATTGCTCTTACCTGAAAAAGGCACCCCTCTCCCTTTTTTGAAGGGGGGGGGGGGGGGGGGGGGTTAATACTAGAAATTAAAAAATATAAAATAATATTCTATAAATTACATATGGCTAGTTTCTTTACAGTAAGATCATTTGGGTGTTTACAATCTATTTTATTTTATTTTTTTCTTTTGACATTTTGTTTTGGACATTGTTCAGAGCTTAAAGCAAAGAAAAAATCTCTACCTTAAAGGAATTATCCGGAGTAAAATGCACTTTAGATCGATTTACGGATGATTGGGAGTACATACGTTGAGTTGACATCCAAATCATGTCATTCGGATGTGTTTTGAGAAAGTTCGATGTTACCGTTTTTAGTCAAAGCTCGTTAGCATGGAAGTGAGAAGGGCATATTATTTCGCCGCTACAAAACGCTATTTTTATACCTCTTCTACAGTTCCAAACAACATTGCACTTACGTGGTAGTGAGTAGAGGGTCCCTAAAGCCAAACCGAAGTATCCCGAGGTCTTTATGTGGTCGGATAGAGAGTCCAGAATGAATTTCATCAAGCCAGTACCTTTCCGGAAATGTTGCCATATTTGCTGCCATCTTAAGGGGAAAGTCCGTAGGAGTCGATTGCCAAGTGTGCCCTGGAAATTCACAATTTTGTCGCCGTTTAAAAAAAAAAAAACCATAGTCCAGTATTTCTTTTGAAATTGAAATGAAGTTGTATGGACTGGACTATGTTTTTTTTTTTTTTAAACGGCGACGAAATTGTGAATTTCCAGAGCACACTTGGCAATCGACTTGCCAAACTATGCCTGAGCCCTACTACATCACTCATTTTGTGTGGATTGATAGCTTACTCTTAATAGCTGATAACAAATTTAGGCTATCTTCTATCATAATAGCCTACTCATACAATGGTTTTCATATTCATATCCACTGCTAGTAATAGCAGCCTTCATATCCACTGCTAGTAATAGCAGCCTAATGGACATTTTTAGCACAGCCCAACCCAGGAGCCTTTTAGCTATGAGCTATGTTACAATTATCTTTGTTGGACCAAACCATAAATAAACTTGTTTTAGCAGTGGAAGCCGGGAATTGAACCCCCAAGGCTACTGCATGCTAACCCAGCTCTTTATCCACTACACTACCTCCACCTGGATAAAAACACCTAAAACCATGCAAAGGTTACTGTATTATTCAACTACATCACTGTTAAGCATTTATTAAGCATTTGTAAACTATTGTTATTAAATGTTTGTAACATTACATTTTTTGTAAAGCATTATTACTAAATGAATTCTCATCTGTAAAGCATGTGTACACACAGTTATACATGGTTTGTTTGTAGTAAATATGCCTATCTACATTATATTTATGAAATTATCATACTGGGCAGAAGTAGTGTAGTGGATAAGGAGCTGGGCTAGCATGCAGTAGCCTGAAAAGTCGAGGGTTGAACTCCTGGCTTTCACCATTGCGCCCTTGCAGCCTTTAATTTAATTGACATGACTTGTGCAGGTCGCTTTGGATAAAAGTGTCTGCTAAATGCAAATGTAACCTGTACAACTCATTTGTAAATGCGTTGCAAGGCATAAAAAGTCCTCACTTTGGATAAGCTCTCAAAATATCATTAACTATCATGAATTATAGAATTGGAAAGTGGTTTATAAAAAATGCACCCACACCGTAACTAATCATTTGTGCATGTGAATGTTACAACTGTAATATAAATACTTAATCAACAAATTATTATTGAATTTATTAAGTATTAAAAATAATGTATAAACATATTTTAGATAAAAGCTGATGTACTATGAACAAACCATTTATAACTGTGTGCACACATGCTTTACTGATGATAATTAATGTAGGAACAATACTTTACACATGATGAACAAACCATTTACTAATTTTTTACAAATGCTTAATAAATGATTAGTTGTGTGTAGTTATTATAAAGTGTATTATCTGTTATATAGACTAGGTTTGCATGTGCAAAGTTAATTTCAAATATTTTAATCTGCACCCGCAATGCAGATTGTGCTGTTTAGTTTGTTTAAACCAACAGGCTAATGTTGTGGAAAGAGACTATGCGTGATTCGCACTCTGAAAAAGAGCAAGAGCAGATGTTTCAGCCATCCGCCTATTCTCAATGCTCGAGAGAGAGAGAGAGAGAGAGAGAGAGAGAGAGAGAGAGAGAGAGAGAGAGAGAGAGAGAGAGTGTGTTCAGTCATAGTGACATGAGTGCATCTTGGGACATGGTGATGGTGGCTGGGAGGACTTGATAAAAGAGCCCAAAGGGAATAGAAGGTCAGTTGATCTGAAGATTGTGTGTGTGTGTGTGTGTGTGTGTGTTGGAGGAGGAGGGGGGTTGTGCTGTTGTGCTTGTAGTGTGTGTGTAGTGTATGGTTTGGTCTTTCTTTGAGTGTGTTGTACACCTGTGTGTGTGTGTGTGTGTGTGTGTGTGTGTGTGTGTGTGTGTGTGTGTGTGTGTGTGTGTGTGTGTGTTGTATGTCTGTGTGTTTGTCTGTGTGTGTGTATGTGTGTGTGTGAGAGAGAGAAAGAGGGGGGGGGGGTCTGTTGGATTAGTGCTCCCTCAGGGTACCACCTTCATGACACGCTGTCAATGTAATGGATGGGCCTACTTGGGAAACTACATGCTGGAAGAGGAGCTTCTCTCTCTCTCTCTCTCTGCATGTGTGTGTGCTTGTGCACTTGTGTAGGTGATTGTGTTTGTTTGTGCATGCCTGTGCACGAGTAAAGTATGTGTGTGTGGCTTAGATCTATATCATGTGTGTAAATGTTTGTTACCTGGGGATGAATGGGCACTGGGGTGATTCCACTTTGATGTGGGTTCTCTCTCTCTCTCTCTCTCTCTCTCTCTCTCTCTCTGTGTCTGTGTGTGTGTGTGTGTTTGCACCTCCAAATGAGTCATTGTATAGAGGCGAATGCAGAGGTCACGGGCAGAGACACATAAATCCTCTCTGTCTTATTATCTTATTGCAGGGGTGGGGAGTGAGGAGCTGTGTGTGTATGTGTGTGTGTGTGTGTGTGTGTGGTGGGTGGGGGACTAAGTGGGCAGTCCATCACGAAGGTGAGGCTGTGGGGGAACCAGAAATGGCTACACATGTTTTAGCGACATTCACAATTACCTCACAGTCCCTACATCTCACCTGTTTCAGATATCACAGAACAGCTCCATCTGACACACCACACACTTCAAAATACCCCCTTTTCATAAGTATAAATCTATACATTGTAGTCCTCACAATCTAAAAGTAATTTGCACGCAAAAATAGTTGCACGTTTTATGTGGACTCCTGGTCCAAACACCCTGCCCCAGGAATCTAATTTCCATCTATTAGAGCCGCCCCTATCCAACAGGAAGTGGGCCTGCCTAAGATCCACAGGACCTGCCCGAGAGACAGAGCCTCTTTCTCTGAAGTGTTCCGCAGATGGGACGGCCAAATGTTTGTCATAATATGGCCATCCGTCACCACTGTGACTGGCCCTTGGTAGAGGCTGACACTTCATCTGTAAGTCTGGCAGACCTCAGCGAACGGAGAGCGGCAGTGACAAGGGTGTCGGCGTCGAGCCCCACATCAATGCGTCTCCGTAATGTGTACAGCGTACAGCAGCTCCATTTGTGGCTGTCTGTGAAACAGAGACAGCGGCCGGTATGCCACCTTGCTTAACTGTTGATTCATTCACTCGTGGCTACTGCTGCCACTGCTGATGCTGCTGCTGTCACTGTGCCACTTTGCTATGTCTGGAGTTGCTGACAGGGGTAGAAGGACGCTCAAAGAAACATTAGTCTACAAACGTACTACCCAACATTGCCCTTCAAAATGGCCTCTAAGATAGAAACGCCTGAGGTCACACTTAATTAATTATCCCTTCATTTAAATACTGTGTGTGTGTGTGTGTGTGTGTGTCTCAATGTGTGCTTACATAGTTTCTTGTTAACAATAGCACTTAACATTAAATCTTAATAATGCTAAGTCAATGTATTTTTCATTGCAACTGTTTCCTGTAGCTCAACAACAACAGGGTGATAAAATGATCACTCTTAATAGAGATTTTATTATGATCACTAATTGTAAAGTAAACACATTGATAAGTGAGCTGGTTGTCTGGTAGCCTGGAAATATCCAAACTAATTCACAAAGTAAATACAGTAGACTCTGGTGACTCATGATTGGAATCGCTTTCCAACACTTGCATCGCGACGGGCACTAACTCTGTTTATCACAGTACCACAGACCCTCCCACCCAACCACTCACCCACCCAGTATTTTTAACAAGTGGCTGTAAAGAATGCAATGTGCACTTAATCAATAGTGAAGCCATCAGAAGTAAACTGTAATGTGTTACTGTAAAATGACCAAACATGGTCAAACCTGGGTGGGCTGATTTTCTGTTTCACGCTCTGGCTCAAAGCATGTTTTCTGAACAAACTCTCTTTATTGGCATTCTGAGCAGACGTGATGCCTTGCTGTCCATGCTTTTGCATTTTTTATTGGAGACCCCATCTATAGTCTTTTTTTATTTCACTTAATGGCTTATATAAAAACAGGAATAAGTTCAGGTCCAGATTGAGTCTTTAAAGGCACACTATGCAATATTGTCACCTTAATGAAGCCAATTTGATGGTAAACAAACTTGTAATAGGCAAATCGTTCACCTAGCATAGCTATACAGCATAGACGTAGCAAGTCCCTACCGAGAAAACATGCCATGCAACTTTGAAGAGTGGCGCCCCGCCAAATCTCGTGAGAATCGTAAAACATTAACTTGTCAGTAGATGTAGCTCTTTGGAGATAGTTTTTGCCTGTTGTTAATCCTTCACCTCCACAACAAAAGCATTTGCATTGTGTACAGGGGGGCTAAGTCGCTAGAAGTTTGCTATTTAAAATAGCAGAGTAACATATAAATACATCTAGAGGGAGCTCTACACTCGCCAAAAATATCTAAACCTACATAGTATACCTTGAATAATTGTTTATCTAGAGAACTCCCTCTGAGAAGATGTACAGCGGATCTCACATGAACTGTGCAAAATCTGAGCTTGTGCCAAGAGTTAGCTGCTATATGCGACCCACATCAATTCACTTGATGACTACAAAAAATATCTAAACTGAAGTATGTGGCTCCTTAGAGTTATGCCCCAGATATATCTGAATTTGGTGCTCAGCTCCAGAGTATACAGTAGCGAGCCTCGTTGACACCAGACCTTTCTCGATTGAGAGTGTGTCTGGAAAGGGTTCATTGCGATTGCTAGACTACAAGGGAAGCTCAGCCTCTAAAATATCACGGAAAATCGCATCAAATAACACTATTAGCCTACATTAGCTTCTAGCCTACTATTCTAACTAGAACATGCTGAAAACATTTTCATCTTCATGGCTAGTTTGTTCAGCAATAAGGTTTTGCCGGTCTTTTATCGTGATTTCGCACCCGTAATACATTGCTGTGACGACACGATCCCATCAAAAAAACATGCAAAAAACCCATAGACGCTCGGCTTCACTGGACTTTCAATGGCACTACAGAGTGGGCTGATCTCAGTGCAGAAAAGCTAGCTCTTTATTGGTCAAGCGCCACAAAATCGTCATTTCCAGGGAAGCCCGGCGTCTCTGGGAGTGAATGGGACAGTGGGATGGCCTGGACGCCGAGCTTCTGTATGATGATTAGAGGAACCGTCATAGAGGCTGGACTCTTTTTGACTGACGGCATATGTCACGATCTGACAGGAAGTTGTTCAAGTTCAAGGGATGCGTTAACGTTAGTGTTGGCAGGTGAAGTCGAGAGGCAAGACAAGCTCTCGGTTTCTATTTGTCTTTGTAAAAAAAGTTGTATATTTAGGCTAAGTTAGGTAGCGCGCTATATAACGGTGTAGACATTCTCTGGATGTAGGCTACATTATGCCATGTCAACTCTATAGCCTACTGTTTGGCCTATTCTGGGTTTTGTGATAATTGTTGCCCTCAAAAGAACAATATAGCACCTTAATAATGTTAATTGAATAATTGACCATTTTTATCAGAGCTTCCCCTGTTCCAAAGAGCAGCAATCGCCACTGGTTCATTGACTCGCGACTTCCAGCAAGGGCGTAACTAACAGTGAAATTAAACTGAAATTGGTCCATTAATTCAATTCCAAAGAAATACACGTCCATGCCGGATTAGTGATTGTATTTGTGTGCCCATGTTCAAGGGACATTGGAAATGGGCTTCAGTGGCCTCTTGGCCAGACAGACCTACGGAGCAAATTCCAAATTTGCCAAAGGTTCGTATGGGTATTCCTATGGGTATAGACTAGGGGTCTCAAACTCAAATGAGCTGGGGGCCAATTCTGCCAACGTCATCTGATTGGAGGGGCCGGCTATTTCTGAAAATGCAATGTTCTTTTTTTCAAATACCACACAAAACTGCAAACAGAAAGTGCAAGTGTTTTTATCTAGTTTTAGACACCTGTGCTAGCAACCTTAGCTTATAAATAAAATAATGATAAATATTAATACAAATTATAAAACAAATGAAAAGCATAACAAACAGGTATGTGTGTGTGTTTCACACCAAATAAAAATATTTTCCTCTCAGAACTTTTTAAACCTGGCAAACTATAGGCGTCAGGGTTAAGAAAGCAACACCATTGGATTTTTATATCAAAATTTCAAAAGGCCATGGCTTGGGTCAGAGATAAAGTCCTACTGTAAATGTAAAAATCTTTGAGTAAAACAAAAGTTTATGAAGGGGGTAAATTTACCCATCTAATTTGCCACTGGATGTCAAGCACCTCAAATTATGCACCTTTCAATAAATACTGGATGAACATATTTGAGCAGGTTTACTTTACTTTTTTCATTTTACCCACATAACAAATTAACAGGAAAACACCTAAGATGTATACCAACACCTAAGATGTATGTGGTTTCTAAACCACAGGCCTACAATAAAGTATTCTGGTTAAATCAGTTCCTATCGCGGGTAATCTGAGTACCCAGAAGTTCGCATCATATTGCGGGTGACTTTGTAGTTTAGAGCCCTATTTCTACTAGCCCTGCTGTCTGTACCACGTCCATTACGGACACTATCATCATGATTACCACTGCAACATCCAAGCTATGTTGGGCAGAGGGTCGAAATAAGCATGGTATGCTTAGTGGACACCGTCGTATACACGCAGACGCTCCTCCATTCAATAGACGATCGATCATAATCTCCAAAAGGATATTCTCCTTCAGATTTAGAATAGGTGAATAACAGCCTACTTAAGACTTCATCCCACGTAAACGTTTTTCAACATTTGGTGTAGGCCTATTTCTGCTTAATTTCTGCTTCAATTTATGCAACACTATGGCCTGCATCGCTTCCGCGTCATTACAAATGCACGTCTTTGTGTTTCTCGCGTGTAATACAAGTATTTCCTGAAAACTTTGCGCAGCGATTTTGGGTTTGAATGAAGCTCTGGATGTCTAGCACATAGTGGAGCAGAGTAAAAATGAAATTTGTCACCGTACTTGGAACTATCGTCTATTTTAATCAGTATCGCTGTTTGTCACAATTAAAAAGTCTCAAGGGCCGGATTACATTATTATTTTGACATACGTCGCGGGCCGGAATTGGGCCGGACGCGGGCCGGGTGTTTGAGACCCCTGATATTCCAAAGAGAAGTCAGAATGATATGTAGATATAAAGCCAGTGGATCAGGAGACACATAACAGCAGACAGCCATGTGGTCTTGTGTGCCTCTATGTTCGCCGGCGGAAGCAGAGACTGACAGAGATCCTGAGAGAGACATTGTGGACTCCTCTACATGCAAGCCCTGCAGCCCAGGCAGCACATGTGAGGTGCCTTTTTCCATATCAGGGTCACTGGATGGGGACTGCTAGTGTGTGTGTTTGTGTGTGTGTGAGAGTGTGTGTGTGTGTGTAGTGTGTGTGTGGCTGGGTGGGGACCTGTGTGTGATGCGAAGGCAGTTATGGTGTATAATGCAATCACAGTCCTAGGAAGAAGAACATATGGCCAGGAAAGACACACTCTCTTCTCCTGTCCTGTTCATGCCTGGCTGTAACTATCCCAAACGCCTACGCATACACACACACACACACACACACACACACACACTCACTCACTCACGTGCACAAATAAATGCACACACAGAGACAACATTCACACAGGCTCACATAGACATGTACACACATTCACACACACCCAAAACACACACACATGCAGGAGGGATGTCCTCAGGTGCTGAAATATAAAGCTAAAGAAAAAGAGGGGGAGAAAGGAGAGGGGAGGGGAGGAGAGGAGAGAGAAGGTGCATGGCTAATATGAGGGTAGGGACTGGGAATAGAAATGAGGGAGGTGTGTGTTTGTGTGTGTGTATATATGTGTGTGAGTGTGTGTGTGCACGCAGTAAAGCACAGAGGGGCAGTTAAGCAGATATACTGTCTCCCTCCCTCCCTCTCCCCCATTCAGGGGAATCCTTGTGCATGCGTGGGTGATGGGCTCTTCCCTCTCTCCTCTCCTCTTCTCCTCCCCCTCTCCTTCCTCTCTCCTCCTCCCTCTCTCCTCTCCTGTCCAGTCCAAATAGATTCCTCTCTCTCCTCTTCTCCTCCTCCTTTCCTTCCTCTCTCCTCTCCTGTCCTCCCTCTCTCCTCTCCCGTCCAAATAGATTCCTTTCTCCTGTCCTCATTCACTCATTCATTATGCATCCCAGCATGCACCACTGCTCCTCATTTGACCACCACCCAGTGTTTCCCCATCTCTACCAAACCAGCCATCTGAACAGGAGCAAATATACAGAACAATGTAGCCTTATTTTGTCTGCTGAGATCGCATAAATGTTACAGTAAAATGGATATTTTTTCAAATGATTTCAACATGCGTGATGTATATAATATAGTTTCATCGTAAAATGTTTTGTATTGTATAATGAATTGCCACTTGAAGAGGAATTGGTGAATACTGTTACTCTATTCACACTCTCTTAGTCATGATGTTGTTCATGATGATTATAGCTCATTATAATAAATGTTGTCTCTCAGTGCTGAAGATTACTGTTTTCCTTAAAAGCCCATTGTACAGTAAAAGGCTGCACCCCCCTGCCTCGTCACTGAAAAGATAAATTACATCATCCCACCTGAGTGTAATTGGACACGATGAGACCATGTTGGATGGGCACCAAACGGGTCAGTCTGAGGCATGAAACTCATTAAGACAGGCGTAGAGATTCCTGCGGTGGTCTGAATTAGAGGTGGCAGTTTAAATCGTCCAATGCCATCTGTGGTCACACATCCGTTGAGCAGGTGGAGACACACACACACACACACACACACACACACACACACGTCACCGGGTAAACAAACGGGGAACATCTGGTTATGCATCACGCTTGGTAAACACTCTGCTATTTAACGATTACGATCACGCCGCATCATCCTGAACACACACACACACACATACAAATACACGCGGACATGTTATTTGGTGACACAATATACAACATGCTAAGCTCTTTAAATACAATCTTAATTGAGGATAAACAAGACTTATATAAGATTTGGATTTTGGATAGTTTACCAACCAACCTGTAAGGTGCTAAATACATGTCAAAGGCATTAGACAATCTCAAGTCAGTTACACATGTATATAAATGCTTAGACAAAATGAATGTAAAAGGTGTTTACTGCACATAAATTAAAGGATACAAGATTGCTGTCTAAATCTGTACTAAGAATAAAAATATATGGTATAAAAATACCACCTCACATTTAGGAAATGTATGTAACAACAGTTAAAGAAAATACAATTTCTGTTGTGATAATTGTGCTAAAGGTTACCCAGTGACATTTTTTAGACCCTTTTGAAATAACTTTGCTTAGGGGTTCCCTAGAGATATTTTGAGTTCAGATGCTGGGTAACTGGCTCTCCCCACAGACCCTTCAACGTCCAGGGTCAGATTGGCTCCAGCCAGCTCTATCATCACAGTGGTCCTCTTTGATGGCTGCAACGAAGCTGAGGGAGACCCAGTACATAGCCCTCCCCAATGACACACACACACACACACACACACACACACACACACACACACACACACACACACACACACACACACACACCAGGAGCATGTAAAGCATCGAGCGTAAGCCAAATGGGAGCAATTAGAGGGAAAGCCTATCAGCTGATTGTGTTAGCTGCCATTTATGGGGCTTCTCTGCCTGGTAAGTGGTTCTGCATCAGAAGTCACTGTTTCCACAGCCCCCCACAGGACGGCCACCCTCAGGCAACCCCTCCATGGCTGATTTTCATGCGTGGCTCTGCATGATGGCTGCCTGTGATTCTTGTGTCGTTATCATGGAATTTTCATGGACTATCCTTCATGTACCCTGATCTCTGAGTGGCCCCAGTGAGGTCACATGAATATTTAAACTATTAAATATTTCAGCCTACACACACACACACGCACACACACACACACACCAAATGAGCTCTTTTCTCCACTCGTCCCCAACAGCTCCTGCCTATTTTTGCTCAGCAGGTGGTCCAACGCTAGAAGTTAAACGTGAGGGTCGTCTCTCTCTCTCTCTCTCTCTCTCTTCCCCTCTCCCTCTCCTTCTCTCTCTCACACTCTGTCTCTTTTTCAAAGAACTACTCCTTGTATTCTCTCTCACTCATTCTCTTCCTCTCTATACACTCTATACATTCATCCTATACATCTCTTTCACTGTGTTTCCTAATGGAAGATTATCCATTCGCTACCATAATCACAGTTTGTGTGACGTGTTTACATTTGAGGACTTCAGATAGAAAATCCTCTAAATCCGTCTGACCACTTTTCTTTTTTAATGAGCATTCTTGACCAGGCTCCTATAGGTTTTTGACTACAAATCAACATTCCAGACCAGGAAGAGAGTGGTATTTGGTGAGTTTTGAAGCTAAATTATTTGATTAACGTATACTATGTGTGAGTATTCACTCACAATCGTTATCTCATTTTTTATGGAGGTGGCGTCTAGAGGCTTTTGCATCTGAACTCTTTATTTGTGCTTTTCACATCATGGGTTTTGAGGGGTGACAGCACACACAGTCAAGGAGACCTTGAGTAGATGCTGTATGATCATGCCAAGTTGCCATAAATCCCTCTGCCTTGCTGAATTCATCTCCTCTGTTTGATCAGTCTCTCAATCAACAGCGCACAGCTTCCGTGTGCCTGGGAGGAAAAAATGGCTGTGTGGGAAACCACTCTAGCCACATGACAGATGTGTGCCTCTGATTTGCAGCCTGTCAGTCTACAGGACTGATGGAAGTCCTATTGCGAGAGAGTCGAGAGAATCCAATATAGAGAAGAATACCCAGACTGTGGTCAAACACACAGAGCCAGGAAATATGACAGAGGGGCACCATGCACCACTATGGTATAGGTTGTGTGTCTATAGAATAAGATGATCAGTCTAAAACCTAATAGGAATGACCTATGCCTGTGTTGTGCGCTTTCTTCGCCGTAAAGGAATGACTGACACCTCTGTGCTGTACAGCTTTCGTATAGGCTGTGAATCTGAAGCAAAGACGGATGCTTCTCTTGTGTAGATTTTGCATCTGCTGCAGTGAGTGATATATATGTTGTTCAGAACCCTAATCTACAGGGATGACATATGTCTCTGTTGTGTAGGTTGTTCATCTAAAGGAAAGACTAACACCTTTGTGGTGGAGGCTCTGGCTGTATTGATTGAACTGAAATATGGGTCAATGCTGTGATGCAGATTTCATCAAGGCAGTGGCAGGAATCCCCTTTTCCTGCCCTCTCCTCTCCTCTTATCTCCTCTCCTCCTCTCTCCTCCCCTCTACACTCCTCTCCTCCTGCTGACCAGCTGAGGCCTTAAAAACGTGCCACCTCCAGGGATTGATGACTGCAGCCTCACCGAGGCTATAGAATCCATCCGCTCAGCTGTGACGGAATTGCGTGCTTGTGTTCTGAAAGACCCATTGCCTTATGAGCAGGGATGTAGTACTGTAGGAGTAAAATAAGAGGTGGGTAAACTATGAATTTTGTGATCATGGTGAAGTGTACTGCGCCATGCAGTATCTGATTTTTTGGCATTTAGAACATGTTTAATGATGGTGGAGGTTGTTGTTCAATGTTTATAACAATACCAATGGTATCAAATGGTTCCTAGAGTGTTGGTGAGTGTACATATTGTGAATGTGGATAATACAGTATAATTTCTGAATGTAAAAAGTTGCAATTGGTGAATAAACTATTTTGACTGGTGGACAAACTCTAATAAGAGGTGGATCAACTCTATTTCTGAAATTTCAGAGGATGATAAACTGCGTTTACTTGCGTTTAGCCTCCACTACATCCCTGCCTACAGTATGAGTGAATCACACACTGGTTTTCTGATTCATCTTTCTCAAGCTGCCCTCCGAAACTCCACAGAGGGAAAGGAAGGCCCTGTTGTATTAGCTTACCTGTATTTCCCAATACCTCACAGTGCTCATTCAACAGAAGCTGCTTCTGTGCTCCTAATAATAGAGGGGGCGGCAATATTGAATTTGTTTTCTCCAATTTCTCACAATGCTAGCTAACCAGGGGCAGAGGGCCAATCCGCTGTCACTAAATCCTTTCCTTGTTTGTTTGTTTTTTTCCATTTATAATTCTAGAGCTGCATACCTAGGAGAAGGAAAAGGCACAATTAGATCAGATTATTTCTATTCCCTAATTCTTAAAACAGTAGGCCTACTTTACTAGACATCGAGGCCCTGTGCTCTGTGACAGGTATTTCCTTGTTTTCTCAAATATAATTTTAAAGACAGAAAGAGAACGTCAGATAAGCTTACCCGTGTTCCTTAATGCCTCACAGAGCCCCTTTACTAGAGATACTAGAGTCCTCTTTGACTAAAGCATTCAGAAGATTTCTGATTTATTCTTCTAAGGGTAATGCTCCTACAAGTAGGAGGAAAGGCACAATCCGATTAGTTCACCTGTATCCCCCAGTGCCTCATAGCCGGTCGGTACGCTACAGTTCTTTCTCGCTGCGCACTCGAGACCAAAGTGAATTTGGGTTTGAAAGTGAGTCATTTATCTTCTATCCAGACATTAGAGAGAGAGAGAAAGTACCTCTCTCTGCACGCGGCTGTCCATCAGGGACTCATTACAGGGCCCCTGTGGGGAAGAGGCACACTGGAGGTGGCCACGACTCCTTCCTCCTGGGCAAAGGACAGGGCCTGGAGCAGTGAGAAGATGAGAGACAGCATTAACATGGGAGTACTCATGACAGGGAGAGAGCCTGATATTACACTAACTCATTTAGTAGATGCTATTACCCAAAGCAATTGACTGCACTTCATAAAGTAGATGTACATTTGGAATGATATGGTACGTTGCTGGGGGACTGAACCCATGGTCTTGGTATTGTTGTATTTCATTCTAGCACTTGGATGCTCTCTCATCAAGCTGCAGACGATGCATTCAATCCCAAAACAAATGCATACCTCATTACACAAAATCAGTACGCAGGTAAATAGGGAACATATTGTGCAGAGATGAAAAATGTACAAGTAGTAGCATTAAAGGGGAGAAAAACTGATGGGTGGACCCCGTCATGTGTTCTGTTTGTGTTGTTTGATCTTCAGATGGGGGCCCAAGGGCTGGATTGATCGCTGTGCCCTGCAGATGCAGTCCTCCGGGATAATGCAGTATTGATCCTCTGCTCTCTCCCTCTGCATCACAGATGACAACCTATTTGGGTGAAAAGGAAGTCTGTAAATCAGTCTCTTATTATCAATGCTCTTAATGTTGCTGTCAGAGCCAAAACGTTGTGTCATTGTTTGGGTATTTATCTCTGTAGGTCTGTTGTGTGTGTCTGACTTAAAAGGAAGAGTTTAGAATGGTGAAATAGGTATACTGAAATGCATGCAAATGCCT
This sequence comes from Alosa sapidissima, assembly GCF_018492685.1. Taxonomy (NCBI): domain Eukaryota; kingdom Metazoa; phylum Chordata; class Actinopteri; order Clupeiformes; family Clupeidae; genus Alosa; species Alosa sapidissima. Next base: position 27,167,491 of record NC_055960.1, on the reverse strand, counting down.
TTTAAACGGTAAGAATATGGCATGCAATTATAACTGATGAAGATAAAATGCACTTGCACCTAAATAAAGGACAGTTTTTTATTCTAAACTATAGACTGCCCTTTTTAAACATGCAGGCTTCAGAAACTAAAGAACTAGGCTTTCTGGAGTTGTTGAGAGGTGGTTGCTGCAGGAACTCTGAGAAAGGCCAGTTCTGCCTGAAATGTCACAATGATTTAAATTCAGTCAATGAATAAAGATCACGTTTCCACAAGAGCAAAGTTCTCATGAAATTGAAAAGCTGAACATGACTCAAGGTTTTTTTTTTACAAACACACACACACACACACACACACACACACACACACACACACACACACATACACATGTGTGTGTGGCACTTGACCTGGGTATTCCTCCTGTGATAATCTCCCCCCACACACACACAAACGTACACGCACTCTCACACACACACAGGCATGCGCACGCACACACACACACACACACACACACACATACACACACACACACACACAGCACCTTCTTCGTTGTGCGAGTGTAGGGGGTGGAAATGGAGCATTGATCAATAATTCAGTGGTGACATTAAGGTGTGCTCTGATATCCAGACTGCCTAAATGCTACTTATGGTCTGACTTCTGCATGCTAAAATGACCACCGCTGGTCGTATAGTGCTAGTTCCATCTACTAATGATTATTCAATTATATCAGAAGTTTATAATTGTGGTTATTAAAAATGAGAAATGTTGTGACTGGTGCTGATCATCATTATGTGACTTATTAGACATCCTTGTAATGAACTGTGCATGCCAAACTACAGTAACTCCCTGCTGATCTGTCACCCATGAGCTCATGCACCCAGGACTAAAGAAAAATATTTTGGAACAAAGCTGATGGCAACCTTAGTTATGCGTCTTAACTTTAAGCATCCTAACTACGTAATTCTCAATTGGTCTGGACCCTCTCAGTTCCCCTACGATTTCCAAAGGCATCAAGTGAATGTAAACTTAAACTGGCAAATTAGACTCATAAATTAGACCTTTCGAAAGCACAGCAAACACATCTTTCTTGTAAACATAGACATAAAACACAAATCCATAACTGAACACTAATCTCACAAAACTTCACACTTCCAGGTCTAAACCAAACTCTCACCATGTAATCTTGCTGAAAAATCAAACTTTGCCTTTTTCACACACATATCACACACGTCCTCAAACACACACATACCACAGACTCTTACAGTCTTAAACTCCAGTGAGATCAATCACCATTATTGCAATGAGTACATGGACAGTTTTCGTAAACAACAACCTCGTTTACAAATGTCATAATTCATGTTCAACAAATTTAAATGATGTGTTAAAACAGGAGTTGGCATTGTGGGTTGGAAATATCTAGCTCATAAGCCTGGTAATAGTGTTTAAGCAATTGAGAAAAACTGTAAATGTTGGGCCTCAGATTCAGGTCAAATCTAATTCTTTCTGAGGAACAGTTCTTACTAGGACCTCATCATCTCTTAAAACACTTGAAACAGTTAACACATGTTGTTGTTGTTGTTGTTGTTGTTGTTGTTTTGTTGTCGTGTTGCTGTTTCGGGGTGGTGGGAGTCAGAAGGGAAGGGGTCTCTGTTTGAAGCTTTGCCCGCAGGGCGCCTCTTCCTGCCGCGAGCGAAAGAAGAGTCAAAGCTGGGAGATAATTATCACAATCAGCTCTCTCTCTTTCTTTCTTTCTCTCTCTCTCTCTCTCTCTCTCTCTCTCTCTCTCTCTCTCCCAGACACTGCTGAGGGTTGATCCCTCCTGCCCAGTGATCTCACAGAGCAGGCTGCCCAAAGGGTGCACACAAGCAGGAAATATAATAATACTCCGAGGAGTATTATTATTTGGTTTATTTTAATGTTAATCTCTTGCTGATGGCAGTAAGATATCACTATCATCTGTTTGTGATAATTGCCAAACACAATTAGCTTGGATACTGAAAAACAATAAAATATTCCCTCAGAGGATCCATCCTGTGTTCCTGTAGTTTAGCTTGTAGTACAACTCTGACTGGCACCATGGCCATGTGTACTGTATATTCCACAGGGACCACACAGGGACCACACAGGGGCCACAACATTGTTTATCAAAATGGGTGTATGTGTAAATGTAAATATATCCCAACTGTACTGTATAGATTCAGAAAAGGAGGACAATTTCTGTAGAATATGCTAACAATTTCACTAAATTCTACAATAATGCAATGTAATACGTGCACGAAAGGTTTTTCCTGTACACTCATGTATTTCCGGTGGTGCATTAACTGTGTTGTAACTACTGTACATCTTCTGTTATATTTTGCTACTTACATCTTCACTCCGACACTGAATATCCTGTTTGCCCAATAATAAAAAAATATAACACATGCAGAAATCCTTTATCATGTAACGTGCTGAACACCCAGCTGACTCTGTGAGACACTAATTACATTAACAATAGCGACAGGTTCAAACACCCCTGGCTCCATCAGAAACAAACCAGAGCACAGAGAGCCTTTCGTGCACGCACGGACGGTTCCTTTGAAGAACAAAGTCCAAGGCACCACTGCAGCCTGTTGAGAGGGGCCTGGAAGAGATGGGTTTTGTTTGCTTGAATTCCCAGTGATCTCCTCCTCCAGGATCTGCATAGCCTGCAAAGACCTGTCCTTGTTAATGATAAATGTCAGACTGCAGCAGCCCAACGCTGTCCAGCAGCCATCATGCATGAAAATGTCTTTTCCTTCCTGGCGAAATGTCATGTAAATGCCAATCATAGCATAATGAGCTTCCTTTGAGTGCACGTGTGAATTGATGATTCCCAATGACAGCACTCCATCCTCTTCTCTTCCAGTAGGATCAGAGGCAAGCCATATTGATTTGTGTATCAGAAGAGAGACACAATATGTGAAACGGTGTATTTTATAATAAGTAAAGTTTCATGACACACAGAAGGTGGGTGTTTGCCTGTGTGCTCCCTATATGCTGCATCTTGAATATTCTTGGAGCCTCTCTTACAAAAACACACACACACACCCCACACACTGACACACACACACACACACACACACACACACACACACACACACACACACACACACACACACACACACACACACACACACACACACACACACCACACTTTCTCTCTCTTCTCAATCCCTTCTCGCCCACTCTGCAAATAGGACACGCTGACCAGGGTCGCCGCTCCAGCGGCCAGACATAAGCTCGTCCGCAGTCCTGACCTGGTTCTTTTGGCAGCCAAGGGACCGCCAAGCAGCGAGGCAGATGTTGGTGGCGGGCTGGACGGCTTGCAGTGTTGTCAAACTAAGATGCTTAACGCGGTAGCGATTTGGAGCTAGGATAAGCAGCCCGGAGCTGGGCACGGACGAGCCCTGGTCAGCTGAAGGCTGAGGTCGGGTGGAGTGGAAGGAGATTGGGGTGGGGTGGGGTGGAAGGACACTGGGGCGTACGAATATCACCGCACACTGGTCTAATATCACTATCTCAAGTAAATTTGAGGAAGCCAACTGCGAAACGCGTTGGTCGCTCCTAATAAACATTTAATATTAGACCATTGTGCAATGACATCCAAAGTCAAAGTCAAAGTCTGCTTTATTGTCAATTTCTTCACATGTCAAGACATACAAAGAGATCGAAATTACGTTTCCCACTATCCCACGGTGGAGACAAGACATATTTTACCAATTAGGTCCACAGACATAACATAACATTCAAGTAAACAATATAAAAAGTAAATAAGAAGGCACATACAATGAAGAAATAAATCCTCTACTTTTTAAAGTCTGTTATTACTGCACGTCACCACCACCTGGGATCTACAAGTGACTAGTGTGCAGGGATTTTTCACATTTTTCATAAAAAAAGTATTTTGATGCTTTTATGGATGTCTTGGGTAGATCATGGTCCCTGTCCAGCACTGCTTCACCTGAACCTCTCTTCCTCTCTTCACTATGTTACAACCTTGAGAGGAGTTGGGTTAGGGCAGTGGTTCTCACTCCCCACTTGGGAGGTGGGTCATTTTCAAGCCCCATTTGACCCCATCAACTCGGCAAAATGGTAACGTTCAAATATCTTTTTTTGCATTTTGATTCCAAGTTCCCGTCTCGGTACGCTGGATCGGATGTTATTTTACTTCATATCTTGGTCTGTTTATGACTCTTATGTTTGTGGGTGGCTGTTTTGTTTTGAATCCAGGACCTTCCTTGTCAAAAAAGAAAGGCATAATTAAAGATAGACACAATTTGTTTTTAATGATTATTTCCTCCTGTTCCTCGCGCCCCACCTGTCATGTCTCTATTCCCTACTAGTGGGGCCCGCCCCACACTTTGAGAACCACTGGGTTAGAGGGGTGTGGGTGGGGTCAGGATATGTCTGAAGCACAGTCAGAGTCAGTGTGGTGGCATTAGCAGACCCAGTAATGCATTAAATTAATAGGGGGGGGGGGGGGGGGGGAGACGTGTGATGACATCCTCCCCTCCTTCCCACTACACCCCTCTCCTTTCCCCACAGATGGTTGGTGGTTCAGCAGACCCCACTCAAGCCTGTGCTGCTGGAGATGGGAACATTTGACAGATATGCAGGTTCACAGATTAGTGGATGCCTTGTCCTGATTTGTTGAGATGTCAAGGATAATCTGGATCCAGACCGAACTGTAAAGCATGGAGACTATCCTCCCTCATATGGTAGCTGGTAATCATGTGAGGGACATTAGTGTATCTTGTACAGTTGGTTTTGTGTTTGTAGCACCCCTGTAAATGGTTTTACTCTTTTATTTACAGTGTTAATAATTAGACAAATGTGTATCGTCGGGAAGAGAAACTACTGAAATATCTTCGCAAGCTTCAAATGGTGAATAAGTAGGCCTAGGGAATGAATATGTCTATTTGTGTGTATGAATCGTGGGAACTAGTTTCTGCCGGTTTGAATGAGAAACAGGCTGCAGTACAAGGCTACACTATAGTGTATCATTAAATTATAATCCTAAAAAATCTCACGACTGTCTGCTATCCTAATGTAGCCTACTGTAGCTAACACCTCATGTAATCTGTTATTCTTAATATCTGTCAACAACACTACTGCACAGTGTCGGTTAGGTATACATTTGCGATGTTCTTATTAGGCTATAATCATGCAGTTAGGCTATCCTTCTCTTTCTTTTGACCTTAACAAATTGCCACTTGTTCATTCTTATCCACATTGGCGTATTTCTTTCAGTCAATTATTGGAGAGAAACAGCTGAGAGTTCAAATTTAGTTTATAAACTCATATTGCACTTGCATCTTATTATGAACCCATTTTTGATCTCTCCCATTTACACAGCAGGTCCACATTGTGGATGCCATTAAGGGCTCCGTTCCCTGCCTGAGCACCTGAGCTGAGCCCCCAGCCAGGTCCCAGGACATGGGGAACACAGAGAGAGTTGTTGTTGCCGTGCAAATCCTCGGTACCGCCATGAGGGACAGTGGTTACGAAATGAGGACATTCAGAGCCAGCAGACCTCTAATAAAATAGCGGAGGGTGGTTCAGTGACTCCAGGCACAACTAGTGCAGATAGGTAAGATAGAGAACAATTCTATGCTTATGCTTTTCTAGATGTATGGTCATCTGTGATCACAGTGTTCTATTTAAAAGACTTGGATGAGGAAAAAATCAAGGATCACCTGTTATACCTGCATTTGCATCCTAATCCTGATTCTCTTTATTCATCACACTATATCCTACTTTGCAGCTCTGACTCACCATCGTTCACTAATGACGAGGGCACTGGCCAGTCAAAACCAGGCCTGCCAATGGAGATCTCACAACAGGTGAAGCCTACTGTATCCGCAGTTATCACCAACGTCCATGTGAATGCAGCTTCTGATGTGGACAAGAGTATACTCCTATATCAACAGGAGGTAGCGGCTGCAGGACTGGTCAGAAGTATTGGCAAATGCCACTGACATTGTGAGACAGGCGATACACACTGAGAGAGAGTGTACTGACACTGTCACTGATAGCAAGGTGGCAGACACTGTGCTTGAGAGCCAGTCTGCTACCTTCCAGAGAACTGGGAGCACCCTCCCCTCGGTTACAGCTGAAAAAGTTGTACAGGCTGATATTAGGTAAGTGGCACCTGTTGACTGCTGAAGGCATCAAAACACTGGTGGAATTTTGTGATGTTTTTAAAATTCCACATATTCTATTTATTCTCAGACATGCAGATTGTTAAAAGAGCATTCATCTTTTTTCTCAGTGTCTTTTTTTAATGAATTGACATTTTAACAAGTTCTATATGCCTTGACTCAATAAGGATGTTCATTATCTGACTTACGACTTGTTTCATCATTGCAGACAATATCAGTTTACTTTGGTAAGATAGAACACTCTATCACATTCAGAGCACTTATTGTCTCTCTGTTTGTGTACAGAGACTCTTCTGCAAACTCTGCCCCACATGTGGTTTATGGCCTGAACACTGCGTCTTCCCTGGGTGACCTGTTGGAGGGACAAGAGACCTCAGAGAGATCCCAGATTCCCAAGCAGGATAAGTTAGACTTGGAGACAAAGAGTGTTCTGACAGGTGGAGCCCGGTGTCAGTTGGGAGTGAGGCCTTTACTTGGTATGTCAGTTGCACAACCATTTACCATAGCAGATGAATGAGATAGTTTTAGATCTAGTCAGTCTTTAAAACATTTAACAAAAAGCATTCAACATCTCCTTACAGTGAAGAAGATCTTTATTATAGTGAGGAGGAGATTGGGAATGTGTTGGAGAGGCAAGGTCTCATGGAAATGACCAGTAAATGATCTTGAATGATTGCTGTATTGATATTCTTTCTTTGCATTGACATTTCCAGTACAAGTCTCTTGTCGCTCTTCTCAATACAGTTCCAGAACAGGACCAATACAGCTTTGGGCCGCCCATGGCCATTTCAATGTACAGTTAGAAGGAATGGAAAGGTCCAAGAGCATCATCATTAGAAAGGTCTGTTTTACATGTAACGTTTGCATTTTCACTGTTCACAAGTTTAATGAGAGAAGCTGTCCTGCCTGCCCTTAATCCTCATTTACTCTGTTTCTCTGTGTGGGCCATTCTCCAGGGCTACGCCGTGCTCTCCCAGAGCTTTGGGTTCCTCCGGCGGCTCAGAGGAGACAACTATTGTGCCCTGCGAGCCTGTACCAGGTGCTGATGCGCACTACCAAGTTTCCTAGCTGTCTGAGGCAGAAGAGGCTCTTATTGGTATGCCCATCTCCTCTCTACCCTACAGTAGGCTGTACGTTGTCGGGAGAGTTACCACGGTCTCATACAGAACGGACTGCAGTGTCTCCCAAGAAATTCAACAATGTATTTTTTTTTTTTTTTTTTAAAAGCTGTTGGATCTATTCATTTGGAGGAAATTATGAGAAAATGTGATTCACTGTTAACCACAGTAATTTGTTTGTCATAGTAGAGCAAGGTTTAATAAAGACAACCAGTTGGTCAGTTGGTCAACCAGCTATTTTGCTGCTACTTGATTGTTGACTCAAGTGACCAAGGTCCAACCATGGCCAACTCAGGATACTATTTCACACATTTTAAGCTTAGCATACTTAAATATAATATTTTCTCAGCATCATATTTATGACTGTATTGTGAATCCTTTGTCAGGAAGATTTCCTTTGGAAGATATAGACAAGGTATAGATAGATAGATGGATAGATAGACAGATAGATAGATAGATAGATAGATAGATAGATAGATAGATAGATAGATTTTTTAGCTCAGTGATTAGAGCGTTCGACTCCCATGCCAGTGTGTGTTGAGGTGGCGGGTTCGAGGGCCGTGAGCGGTGGACAAATTACAACCTCTGTTACGTGTGTGTGTGTGTGTGTGTGTGTGTGTGTGTGTGTGTCTAATTGGGTCTGTGTGTGTGTGTGTGTGTGTGTGTATGTGTGTGTGTGTGTGTGTGTGTGTGTGTGTGTGTGTAATTGGGTCTGTGTGTGTGTGTGTGTGTGTGTGTGTGTGTGTCTAATTGGGTCTGTGTGTGTGTGTGTGTGTGTGTGTGTGTGTGTGTGTGTGTGTGTCTAATTGGGTCTGTGTGTGTGTGTGTGTGTGTGTGTATGTGCGTGTGTGTGTGTGTGTATGTGTGTTCATTCACATAACTAAGACCTGGTCCAATTTATATCAAATTATCATATATTGTCATATTTGTCCCATATACGTAACAGAGAATACTGGTTATTGGTGGCTTAAATAAAGTGAACAAGTAGACAGGTAGAAAGACAGAAACAGTCACACACACACACATTCCTTTTTTCGTCACTTGGTATAAAAGTATCTGCTGCAAATGTAATATGAGGATGTGAAATATAGTCTCTTTGTGCAGTGTGATTATATCTGGAGGCGATAGCTGACGTCACTGCATAAGAGCTTGCGTCGTCGTTATTAACAAATTGCCTCATGTAGCCACCATGTGTTGTCACACATTCAGACACTAACAGCTGTTTCTGTCTAGTTACAGGAAATCTGCAGCATTGTATTATCCACAGTACAGGAATTAGATAGATAAATCAATGGACAACAAACGTGTGTGTGTGTGTGTTATTGTGTGTGTGTGTGTGTGTGTGTGTGTGTGTGTGTGTGTGTGTGTGTGTGTGTGTGTGTGTGTGTGTGAAGGGCTGGGGTAAATGGTGTGTGTGTGTGTGTGTGTGTGTGTGTGTGTGTGTGTGTGTGTGTGTGTGTGTGTGTGTGTGTGTGTTTGAGTGTGTGTCCCACCCCTTTTTTTGCCTGTGTGTAATTGTCTCAGCTCAGTGATTTATGAAAAGCAGAACAATCTCGCTGCAGATGGGGCAGGGGGTATAAATACACAGGAAACTGTTCAACCGTTCCTAGGCCTCTGGTCCACCATTGTGATGTATGCACACACACAGACATGCACACACACACACACACACACACACACACACACACACACAACAGACACACAACGCTGATTTGTATTTTCACATACCTCTGAAATGCACTGACAAATAGGGGACAGAAATTCACACACAGATACACACATGCGCATACACAAACACACACACACACGCACGCACACACACACACACACACACACACACACACACACACACACACACACACACACACACACACATACACAAACACATACACAAACACCTCAGATATGAATATGCACATACTTTTGAAATGCACACTGACACAGATACACTGATTGTTATAGTCATGCATATCTCAGTGGAAATTACACCCCTGCCACATAAGATTGAACACACACACATGAGTCACACACATAGTTTTGTGACACAGACACCTCTACCACATGAATACATACAAACACATGCACATGTGCACGTTCACACACACACACACACACACACACACACACACACACACACACAAGGGGTGAGGGTGGTAGAATTAAAGCGATCTGATTTTATTGAGTTAACCATGCTTGTCTAGCTTCTCTAGAAGCTATTGTGTTGTGGAGAGACACCTGAGCTTTTAGTTTCCTCTCAGGATTCATTCATTCCCATCAAATACCTCAAATTTATGAATGGACAGTTCTCTCTATCTGTCAATCTATCTCTATCTCTCTCTCTCTCTCCATCTCTCGCTTTTTCCCCTCCTCTTGTCATTGCCATTCCTTCACAGCATCCATCTCTGATCCCCTGTTCCTTCCTTCTCAATCTCTCTGCCTATCTTCCTTCCTCTCTCATTTCCTCTTGTTCTCTCGTTCCTCTTCCTTTTCATCACTTTCCCTCTCTATCATTCTCTCTCCCTCTGTCATCCTCTTCCTCCTCTGCCCCCTCTAATTTTCTCTCTCCTGTCATTTCTCATCCACCCCCCGTCTCTCTCTCTGTCTCTCTCTCTCTCTCTCTCTCTCTCTCTCTCTCTCTGTTATGTGAACTCAGCTGATTGCTCATTTCCCTGCTTCACCTGAAGAGCTCTTGGATTATTTGTTATACTAGATACACACACACACACACACACACACACACACACACACACACACACACACACACACACACACACACACACACAAACACACCTACACATGCACACACACACACACACACACACACACACACACACACACATATATACAGTACTGTATACTATATGTACACGCACACAAAAACTGTAGCTTACGTACATATGGTATATGTCCCTGCATTTACGCCTTTCCAGATGCATATTTTCCCCCATCAAAAACAGCACCTGGAGCCTTGAGTCATTTGTGTGACATGACGTGACAAGACACTGATAAACACAGCTCAGCAGCACACATGAGACCGCTTTCACTCTCATGATGCAACACTCCGCTCCGCAACGTTTGTGTTGTGGAAGATTGCCAGGCAGGTGAGAGACGTTCATGTGTGACAAATATGCTGTTGTTGCAGCCGTTTGAACATTCACTGCTATGGCAGACAGCCGATTGACTAGACTATCACAGGAGTGACACACAGGGAGTAGGGAGTGATACTATAACAGTGTGGACTAGCCACTGCCAGGGATGGATTACTGCACGGGCCTACTGGGCCCAGGCCCAGGGGCCCAAGGGGTCAGGGGGCCCTGAAGCCCAAGCCTTTGCATGGAATCATTGCCTCAATATCAACAAATCAGAATGTAGGCTATGAATCTGATTGAATTTAGTATTGTCCATCCCCCAAATGCACCAGAATACAGGAAATCACATCAAACAAATTAAAACATTTCTGGGGGAGGATCCCTAAACCCCCCCTCCCACAGATAGGACAATTAGTGGGGGGCCCTTAATACATCTGGGCCCAGGGGCCCGAAAGTTCATAATCTGCCCATGGCCACTGCAATCGCCATCATGCAATTGCCAAACATGATAATGCTAATCATAATAACGATAATGATAATACTTCTGTATAGCACCCTCTGTATGTATACATCTGTCTGTATAGCATCTTTCTCAAACCCAAGGAAGCGGAACATACAAATATGACACACAAGTTACAATGAATACAGAACACAATTGACAAGAGACGGAGATGACAGATTCAGCGAAAGGAAATTCAGCGGCTGGAAATAGCTTTGGACAGGGATTGTGTGTGTGGGGAATCATACATCATGAACCATGAAAATGTATATGTAATGCTGACATCATTCATGTCAGTATCCTTTATGGAAACCTGAATGTAGGCTAACACAATTCCCACTGCTACATGGGATGCTGTTCACAAAATGGAAGAAGTCCCATCATGCACAGAGTTCATTCATTTTAAAACACCCCTGCTATTGTAGCATCTACCCATCATGCATTGCATTCACATATATTTGTAAGCATGGCTGCCTGTGCGGTTTAATCCCATCAAGCATTGCATTCACATATATTTGTAAGCATGGCTGCTTGTGTGGTTTAATCCCATCATTTATTGGGTTGATATTCATTTCTAACCATGGCTGCTTGTGCTGCTTCCTGTAGTCTGTATCACAACACGACACGACTCCTGCTGTCCCCCAATCTGCTTGGTGTGTGTACACGAGTGTGTTGGGGGGGGTGGGGGATCCTCAACCTCACACACAAACACGCACACTCACCACGCACACACACACACACACACAAACATGTGCACTCTCTCTCTCTCTGTCTCTCACACGCACACACACACATATACACACACATACAAACAGAGAGAACTGGGGCATCCTCAGCCTGGAAGATGGCCTTAATTAACTAATCGAGAGGAGTCTCCAGTGACAGCGGGCGGGGTGAGTGTCTGCATCTGGCTCCATCTGCAGAGGGGCTCTCCTGTGGAGATCCATTTACGCTCACTCTTAACAAGCATGGGCCAGGTCCAACGTGCCAATCCCAAACCCACAGGGAATTTACATCAGAAACAGAATGTGTGTGTCTCCACTATGGGTGGAAATCCCCAGACGGTGGGAGTGTCAGCACGACCGCTTATGTTGAAACAAAGATGGGTGCAGTAAAGGTTTCCAAATAGATCCATGCTGCCATGAAATGCAAGGAATCAACAAAGTTAAAAGGGAAATACTGACTGATGATTGAAAATTGGATTAACACAGATAAATGTGTTGGTCTTATCAATCAGACAGTGGAAATTACTGGTCTTTTTGTCATGGATGAGCCAAGGGAATTCAGCATTCAGAAGGTTCTGTCTGCCCTCTAGTGGACCAATAGGGTGTAGACAATCTAGAGACCATTACAGTAACATCATTGCAGTCATTTCAGATATAGGAGAGGTGGCAAATTCCTCCTGCTATAGCTAGGGCATTTCCCACAGCGGCCAATCAACAAGCAAGCCTTTTTATCATCAAAAACAAAATCACCGACAAAGCAAACTTCGCAAAAGAAGCAAAAGAACATCACCAACAAGAGCATTTGGGCTTATCCAGCAGGATTTCTTCGTCTGTGTTTCCACGACACCTAGGCTGGCCACGCCCACCTAGATCTCCTTTCAGTGAATGGCTGTTTCTCAAAGTCAAGGAAAGATCCTTCAAAGCTGCTTTTTCAAGTATGAATTTTGCCAAGCACTGTTCCAATGTCAAGGGTGCTTTAAGTAGAAGTGAGTCCTTTCTAAGAATTTTCGAGGATGCATATGCGTAGGCCTATCATCATCGTTGCACTTTTCTGCTTTTTTGCATTTTTGGTTAGACACAAACTGCATTTTTTGTCTTTACTTGTACTCTGCACAATTACAATAAAGTTGAATCTAATCTAATTCTCTTCGTGCTTGGAACACCCACAATCCACAAAAAACAAGGCAGTTCACTATGTATTTTAATGTAAACATTACATTTAATGTAAACATTGTGTTATTGTCACTATGTAAAGTATTCTAAATGAAATATGGGCTCAAGTAATTTCCACAACAAAGTAATCATGTAAATAAGGCATTTAGGAAGGGTATTTACAATAGCTTTAATGAAAGCTAAACATACACCTTTTTCTTTATGATTTTGCTTAATAGTTGCTGCTCTGTGGTTTATTTTGCCAAATGAATCAAACATATACAGTACCCTCCAGAATTATTGGCGCCTTTGGTAAAGTTGACTAAAAACGGGTATAAAAAATAGCAATTGGCAATTTATTGTCATCTCACAATGAAAAGAAAGAGAAAAAACCCATCGTTAAAAGGAAGCACATTTATTATGAGAAAAGGGAAAATCTCATAAAGAAATAATTATTTTTAACAAAAACAAGTTGCTCACAATTATTGACACCCCAAGAAAAATCATATACAAAATGTTACAGAAGCATTTTCCTATCTAATTTCAACTTCTTTAAGCTGTCAACTTCAGAGTGTCTGTGAACTTTCAGAAGTAGTTCATGACTTTCTTTTTCACAAAGGTATGAAAATAAAGTGACACAGAGGCTAAATCCCGTAGTCATTTTTCAACAATGGAAAGACTAGAGAGAATACACTCAATTTAAATAAAAAGAAAGTGTGTTGACAAATAAGTCAGGAAATGGCTATACAAACTAGGTACTTTGTTGAAAATGCTTATATTTACAGTAAAACAATTAAAATGTTCAATCAACTGGAAATGTGACAAACATTCTTGTATTGGGATGGTAAGATAGCGAAAAAAGTTCCATAAGAACCACAGTTGGAGAGTTAAAGAAAAAGATATCATCTTGGGGTTCACCAAGTCCCCCAAAAAATCTTGACCTCACTGCTAATAGATTATTTAGAGGGCATTCCATGTAAAAGCCTGCTCAGTCATTTAATTACAAATGTAAATGGCAGGAGTTACTGAATGGTACAGCAACTTTGTCTGGAATTCTGGTCTATTGTCAGATGAAATTAAAATTGTGTTTATTGATCAACATGTTTTTGTTATAAATATTGATTTCTTTATGAGATTTTCCTTTTTCTCAAAATAAATTTGCTTCCCTTCAAGGTTGGATTTTTCCTCATTGCTTTCATTGTGAGATTACAATGGATTATATTTTATACATGTTTTTAGTCAACTTTAGCAGAGGTGCCAATAATTCTGGAGGGTACTGTATAATTTAATTTATAGACATGGGAGAATGACATGGGAGAAGGCTCAACAGTGTTGCCCTATTCTGAAGGCCTAATGAAAATTAAACTTAAGGTTATTATTTTGTTTTATGGCTTTGTGAAAACTCATTCAGTGTGCAATCAAGTATTAGAATCAATAGTCATTTAATGTAAATAATGGAATGGAATGGAATAAATGTAAATATACAAACATACAAACCAAATGTATTCATTTTTGTTTTATTTCCCACATGACAACACCATGAGGGGGTGCTGATGTAAAGCCAAAACACACACACACGCACACAGACACACACACACACATACATTTTGCTTCTATGACAGTGCAAGTCTTGAATTACACTGAGTTGTTTATATTCAGTTGTTTATTTGTTTGTCACTTGTTGCTGTTGTTTTATTTGTGTTTTTAAAGTCAGCAACGACACACAGAACAAAGTAAATATTTTCTTCTCTGAATGTTTAATTGATCAGTCATAGGAAATACCCTAGGCTGCAAGTACACAATTACACCAGAAGATGTCAGTGTAGAACAAAATATTACATAACATCATTGGTTCCAAACATGATAAATAAAAAGCATGTGCTAAGGGATAACAGCCCATGAGGTGTCCTGTTATACAGAATTAATGGAGAAGGGGGAAGGCATGGAACTCCCCTTCCCCTCCCCTCTCTTTTTTTTACTAGATCTACTTCATATATGTCACGTTATTCAGAATTAATAGCCACCCCACCAGCCAATCAGAAAAGAGTATTTATTCTCTCCGAGTGATAAATGGTGATATATTGCTTCCAACAATACATTAAAACAATGATGTAATTCAATCAATATCATAAAAATATGCATTAAATGTTAGCCATCCCTTCTTAATGAATGCACCAAATAGTTGCGTATTTCCTCGTTCTCAGTTACTGCCAGACTTACAGCCTTGAAGTGACAGTTTGATGTATAGGGATATGTTTGGCTGTCGTCCACTACAGTGGGATAATAAATCATGCATTTATATCATTGTTAACCGAGAACAACCTTGTAAAATTTACATTAAAAAATAGGGAACTTATTACCAATAATAAGTCCAATCATTTCCAATCATTTATGTACATTTTGTGTACCCAGAGAATGTAATGTTTAGTACACCATACATGGGCAGTGTTTCACTAAGCTCATAGATTTGCAATACATCTCTGCCCTTGAGGTATACTGATTAAGTCATGGTAATGAATCTGTGCTTAATAGTATCCCCCGAGGATTGCCCTGTATATTGACTAGTATTGATGTTTAGCTGTTTTCCTCTTGATGCATTCAAGTATAGATTCAGACACCGCACAGAACAGGAGGTGAGATCCAGTGCAGCGGAATGCCGTTCTGGCTGTACCTCCACTACTCTTTCTCTGTAGCCCTGTGCAATCATACACACACACACACACACACACACACACACACACACACACACACACACACACACACTGCAATATCCTTCCAAACTATCTTACCTGCACTCTTAAAACAAATGTGTTGTCCCTATCTGGACACAGAGATGTGTTAAAAAACAACACAAGTTGTCTTATTTTTTAACACATTTGTTGCAAGAGTGTACACAGTAAAACAAAATCAATGTGTGTTGTCCTGGACATAGTTGTGTTATTGAGAGTGTGGAAACAAAATTGCACACAACTATACTGTGCACACGCAGCCTCACAGTGAGTGTTATCAGGCGTGTGCGTGTGTGCGTGTGTGTGTGTGTGTGTGTGTGTGTGTGTGTGTGTGTGTCCAGAGTACCTACTCCAGCCCCATGTCCTCTTTCACATAACTACCATGATGGGATATAGAATCATTATTCTCTCTCTCTCTCTCTCTCTCTCTCTCTCTCTCTCTCATTCTCCCCTGATGGAGCAGAGATTGTTAGAGGCACAGGTTATTTGATACAGTAGCAATTTACCCTGGATATAAAAATCTATCCAGGGTCCAACTGCCTGTGACTGTGGAACTGAACTGTGCCACATTTACGGCAGCCTCGCCAGGTGTGCTTTCCTTTGCTCCTGAGGGTTTGTGGTTTGGTTGTGTGTGTGTGTGTGTGTGTGTGTGTGTGTGTGTGTGTGTGTGTGTGTGTGTGTGTGTGTGTGTGTGTGTGTGTGTGTGTGTGTGTGCTGTGGGGTATTTCCCCTGTTCTACTTGACTAATTACCACCATTTGCTGCCCCCCAGCCCTTGCTCCCCCTCTCCGTCTCCACCTCAGCAGCAGGGGGGAAACCTGCAGGCAGCAGCCCTGTCCCCCACCCCATCCCACCCCACTCAGATTCCCCCAGAGCAGAGACTAGCTAGCTGACTGGCTGAGCCTTTTCCCCTTCACTCTGTATTGGTTTGGCAAATGAACTCAAACCTTCAAATGGCCTGATAATAATCATACTAAAGTCCAGCACTGGTTAGAGAATGATGGGTGGAAATACTTCTTCTGGTGTCCCAGAGTGGAGTCCTGGGTGAGACCCAGTAGGACAGGTCAGGGTTACTGTCCTGCCCTTGATTACATAGCAGAGGTCACTGACTGACTGGAACCCTTATCTTGACCTTTCACCTGTGTACCTAAAATACTGATGACTAAATCTTCAGACCTCCTCCCCAGCATCCTGTTTATTTTCTCACAGTTTTGAAATGGCACATAAACACACAATAACAAATCAAAATACATATATGTGAATGATTGCCTATTGAGGGCCAGACGTACGTACATTTGCGAACGTAGCGTTATCAGCATCATGGACACACCGCAGATTGCGAACACTGTCAGACCCAAGTTTCCGTCTTATTTATCAATCGTTTAATCCTTAGTGTAAACTGCGTGTAGCGCCCCAATGCCGCAGTAATGGGCATGTCTCATTAATAAGTTCTATAACTCACTCGTTGGGACGCCCTGAGTTCTTTTAACTTATAAGTAGTAATTGTATTTTTTTTAGGTTTTGAAATATAAGCTTCTATGAACTTGTAATCACTCTTTTCTAAGTATCTAAGATCTAATGAAAACATCAACAATTCAAAAAGTATTGTAAAAATATAAAGCTTTTACTTGGCTAAAATATAAATGAAATTACATGTAGGTATCAAATCTTAAAGCATTTACCACCCTTCAGTTCAAAGGAAAATATCCCCAATGGAATCTTTTTACCAAACTCAAATATTATTTAAATGATATACATCACCTTTAGGCACCTAGTGCTCTCACAGTTAGACCAATACATCCAGTATGAAACACAGCAAACGTTCAAATAGCATAAGCAACCCTTGAAATACACACACAATGCATTAACAGTCTCTCATGTGACAAGATAAATGTACCCTATGCCGGCTTATCAAACTAAAATGTCACCCTCGTTGCAGGCCTGTAAGTTGCTTGCGTTCGTTGAGACCAAAAATACACGGCCGCTTCACTCTTACGAGCAAAATAAACATGGCATGCCAGTTACCTGCAGGTCCGGAAGAGAAGGAAAGTTTTGTCGTTGTCGTCGGTGAAGCACGCAGCCGCGTTGCTTCGCGCCAACTCGTTAACACAGGCAGTCAGGCGAATTCTTCTGTATACCTTGTCCAAGTGCACAGCGTTGTTTCAGCCCCTCGGTTTGCAAAGTTCCAGTGCACAGAGTTGTTCCACCAACTCAGTTTACAAAGTCCCAGTGCACAATGTTAACTACTGATACGACTAAGAATACGTTGAGCTAAGATGGCGACCATGCATGAATTCGCCACTTGACTGAAACTAACGTGACTTCAAAGTCTATCAAACTCAGAAAATACACCGTCACTGATACTTTAGTTATCTGTCCGACAACTTTAGTCAGCTAAACTCCACTCCAATGTCCTAGAGATAGAGCTATAACCGTGTAAACTTATGCTTTCTGCAGCGAGCTCAGAAAAGCCATCCGCTTGCTTTCATCTTCCTTCTTCTCTCCCTCTTTCTCCTTCCGTGGCAACAGGTTCCGGTGCATAGGTCAACTTAAACTTCATAACCAATAAGCTTACAGAAAATAAAATATTCAAATACAATAAATGAAAATCAAATACATTTCGGCATAATACATTCCAAAACATTTGTAGTTATTTATTAATAATTTTAATGTAAAGGTAATTAAAGAAAATATAGCATAGGGCTACACTCTCCCCCACTTAAACGGTTCTCATGTCCCCATGAAACCTAACTCACATGAACAATGAATTTTACACTAACCAATCTTAATAACTACACCCCTATGAACTATAGTCAAAGGCTGGTCTTTAGGTCTTCCTGGTTCATCATAGCTTAGTCTGATAACAGGTTTAATGGACCTTTTCTCACGAATAGGGGAACTTCCCTGAGGTTGAATTTCCTCATCAGCCATTACTGGTGAATTTCTCTGAGTCACAGCATTACCTCTTTGTTTAACAGGTGTCTCTGCATCATTAACAGTATTAATTTCACCATCACTGACATCTGCAATGACATTCTCAGCCTCTGAAATCATATCAGGCTCAACATCACTTTCAGCTTGACCAGATACATTCTCATGCTCAACAGCAGTATCCACTACTGGTAACACACATTCACGGGTTCTCTCAGAGACATGACTTCTAGAATCGTCAGGCTCCATTCTCCATCTGATCACCGGTCGTACCTCACACTCTGATTCACTAGACCCTTCATCAACTAAGTAACCTGTGTTCTCTTGAGGTTCCAGCCTACGTGGCGTATGTGACACTGACCTCCTCTGAGTCCTAGTCACAGGTCTATTTGCAGGCATTTGAGCGTCTGGCTCATCAGATATCCTAACGAAACTACCTATGGGCAAGATGTTGTCCCTGTGAATTGTTCTAAGCTTCCCCATACCACTCTCAGGCTTCACCCTGTAAACAGGTAAATCAGGGAGCTTTTCCACCACCACATAAGGTAAAGAGTTCCACCGACTCTGCAACTTATGCTTGCCTTTCAACCCCAAATTCTTCAAGAGCACTCTGTCACCTTTGGCTAACACTTGATTTCGTAAAACTCTCTCATAGTTCCTTTTGTTTCGCAAGTGAACCTGTGTTGCTGATTCAGCAGCGAGTTCATATGCGCTCTGTAAATCTCGTTTCAGTTCTTCCACATAGCGGGAATGACTGACTGCATCTTGTCTATCAGTTCCAAAGCACACATCAATAGGCAATCTAGCCTCTCTGCCAAACATGATGTAATAGGGTGAAAACCCTGTGGCATCGTTCTTAGTGCTATTGTACGCATGTACAAGTTGACTGACATGACGGCTCCATTGTCGCTTATGTGTGTCCGTCAATGTCCCCAACATAGAGAGCAACGTTCTATTAAAACGTTCAGGTTGTGGGTCCCCTTGGGGGTGGTATGGAGTCGTCCTGGACTTACGGATGCCCAAAGTCCTCAAAAGTTCCTTAATCAATCGGCTTTCAAAGTCACGGCCCTGGTCCGAATGAATTCGGGCCGGCAGACCATAGTGAACAAAAAACCTCTCTACCAAGACCTTAGCCACTGTCACTGCTCTTTGATCTTTAGTAGGGTATGCTTGCGCATAGCGACTAAAATGATCCGTGACTACCAGTATGTTTCCAATTCCACTTGAATCTGGCTCTAACGACAAAAAGTCGATACATACCAGCTCCATAGGACCACTAGAGGTGATTTGATGTAACGGAGCAGCTCGGGCACATGGACTCTTCCACGTTACACACCTCCCACAGTTACCTATGTACTTATCCACAGTCTGAGTCATTTTCGGCCAATAAAACCTGTCCCTCACCAGGTCTACAGTCCTCTCTACCCCCAAGTGTCCCATATCATCATGCAAAGCACAAATCACCTGTATTCGGAATTCCTTGGGTAGAAGCAGTTGATGTATTTCTTTTCCGGACGTTTTGTGCGTGACCCTGTACAACAGTCCATCTTCAATTCTCAATTTCTGACTCTCACGTTTCAGTAAACCAACATCAGAATCAAACTGGCTCAAGTTAGAAGGCCACTGGCCAGTCTTCATGGCTTCTCTAACTACTCTGAGAACACTGTCCTCTAACTGTGCTTTTCGCAAATCCTCTCGAGTGAACTGATCTAGATGACCCAAATTGAGATGAGTGGCAAAAGCATACAGCTCAGGTACACCTTCTGCAGGCACTCCTAATTTATCTGCCACACGCACATCAGTTTCATGCGACTCCTGCACATGTACACCACCACAAATTGCCCTCACATCACTTTGCGACAGTTTCTTCCACGGCTCAGCATCTTCATCAATCCAGTTTCGGGAAAGCAAGTCAGCGTCAATATTGACTTTGCCAGGGCGGTATCTGATCTCAAAATCATAAGTGGCTAGGGCAGCAAGCCACCTATGCCCTGTAGCATTTAGCTTCCCAGTTGTCAACACGTAAGTGAGTGGATTGTTATCCGTCATCACCGTGAATCTCACCCCATATAAATAATCGTGGAACTTATCCACCACTGCCCACTTGAGGGCTAAAAACTCAAGCTGGTGAATATGATACTTCCGTTCTGCAGCATTCAAACCTCTGCTGGCAAACGCAACAGGTCTAAGACCCTCTGGGTGGACTTGATTTAAGACAGCCCCCAACCCTTTAAGGCTGGCATCAATGTGTAACACATAGGACTTGTTCGGATCAGCAAAGGCTAACACAGGTGCATTGGTAAGGCGCCTAATGATCTCCCGGAAAGCTTTAGTACATGCATCTGTCCATCGCGAGCCAAACGGTTCAGATTCTTTGTAGTACTGCTGATCTTTCACAACACTAGGCTTTTTACCCTTCCTTACAGGGGGATAACCTTTGGTAAGTTCAGTTAATGGCTTCACAATGGAGGAATAATTGGCCACAAATCTGCGATAATAGCCGCAGAAGCCAAGGAACGACCTCAATGACTTCAAGTCAGTAGGCTGTGGCCACTTGGTGACAGCCTCCACCTTAGATGGGTCTGTGGAAATCCCCTCAGCTGATACAATATGACCCACATATTTTACTCTAGGCTGACAGAAGTGGCACTTGTCCAGCGACACCTTGAGACCCACTTCCTCCAGACGGTCTAACACCTTGAAAAGTCTCTCTTCATGTTCCTCCAAAGTTGCACCAAACACAATCAAGTCATCTAAATAAACAAGGACTTGTAGCAAATTCATGTCACCTACAGCCTTCTCCATTAAACGTTGAAATGTCGCAGGAGCTCCCATCACTCCCTGCGGCATCCGTTCGAATTGGTAGAAGCCAAGAGGACATATAAACGCTGTTTTTTCCTTGTCCTCCTCTGCCATGGCTATTTGGTAATAGCCACTACGGAGGTCCAACACGGAGAACCAGCGGCTTCCAGCCAAACAATCCAATGCATCATCGATGCGTGGTGTGGTATACTGATCGGGAATCGTCTTACTGTTTAGAGTCCGGTAATCAATGCACATACGCACACTACCATTCTTCTTTCTTGCAATCACTATAGGTGATGCGTATGGACTCCGTGACTCTTTGATCACTCCTGCAGCTAGCAGGTCTTTTAGGTGTTTACGCACGTCCTCTATGTCAGCAGGCGTCAGACGTCTGGACCTCTCACGAAATGGTCGGGGGTCAGACAGACGAATGTTGTGCTCCACTCCCTTAGCTAAGCCTACCTCCCATTCATGGAGCGAAAACACATTACGCCGGCGACACAACTTTCTCCTAAGCGTCTCCTTCCATTCTGTAGGAATGGGAGAATCACCAAAATCAATCAAATCTGGATCCATCTCTCCAGACATCTCATTTCTCACTGGGTGACTTGCCAAATCAGCTGTCTGTACTTTCCCTAGAGAAGTGCCTTTAAGTATAGTAGCCTCTCTCTTGGTCTCATTCTGTAATAACAGAGAGAAACATTTGGTGTCAATTGCACTAGCTGGTGCCACTACTGGTTGGAACATTACCCCTTGAGGCAACGGCATGGCATCACTTGCTTCCACTACAACTATGCCTTTAGGAACTGGCTGTGAAAAGTGTACTTGACATGACACACAACGACTTTCCTGTGGTGGGATGGTCAATTGACCAGGACCCATCCATTTCACTAAACCCACAGTCTCATCTAAGTCAACCTCAGCAAGGCTGTGCAATGCAGTCTCTTTTCTAGGCCCGAAACCAGTGACGTTCAACGCGCGAGCCAGAGTTTCACTCTTTGAATGTCCACATAGAGCAGCAAGCCTATGAAACAAACTAGCATTAGTGCCTAAGATCACTGGGACCTGATCCGGTGTATTAGGCCCAGGGCAAATCAATGCCAACACCGCCAATGTCTCCGTCTTACCGACAAGCTCTTTTGGAAACTGCATATCTACCACAACATATCCTCGGTATGGGTAGCTTGTGTCACTAAGACCCCAAATGGCTAAACCTGTCACTGGCTGAATGGGTATACAAGACAAGTGTTTGTCATACCATTTCTCAAAGATTATAGTCACTTGTGACCCACTATCCAAAATAGCAGTACAGGGATGACCATTCACTTTAACCTGTACAGTGGACGCAGGACCAATCAGACCCTCAGGGAATGAGGCAGTCATCTTGGCATGTACAGCTTGTTTTCTGACTGAGCAATGAGTGGTTTCGCTATCAGGAGCATGCTTGTCTTTAGCTTTGTTAAGTGAAGCTATGAGTTTCCTGATGACCTTTTTCTCGTTTTCAGTGGATGAACATTTCGAAGCGATATGGCCGTCTTCTCCACACCTGTAGCAGAAGCGGTCATCATCCACCCTTTGACTCTGCTTTGGGCTGGAAAACCCACGCCCAGCATTCTTTGTCTCAACAGCGGCAACAGTAACTGGCTGTTCAACGTCTCTGCCTTCCTTAGTCTTTAATTTCTGCTTTAACCTGTTAACCTTTTTCCGTAAAGCAACAGCTTCCACCTGGTCGTTGTCCGAGTGGAACGACTGAGGTGTTGACTTGTGAATATTAGCTTCCTCTTTAACACAAGAGGGCCTCTTTGCCATCTCAGACACTTGAGCTTTCAGGGCCTTAAAGTCAGCCTTCAGCCCCTCTACAACATCTACATCAGTTGCTACAGACTCATCTTGAGCTGCAACTTTCCGAACACGTGTATTCACCTTTTGCCGTGTGCGCTCGTGTTCTTCTTCAGTCCTTATCTCAGCAAGCAAATCAAGGAAATTCGGAGGGTTTCTCCGTCTCTCTTTCAACCGTAGCTGCAACAGCATCAGATCTGAACCAATTGCTCCCCGAAGCAGCTGTTCCACTCTTACTCTATCTTTATCTGGGACTGAAATTCCACCTTTCTTAACCACTTTGGCCAGAAAAGGTTCAAGTCTCCGAACATAATCTGACAAAGTCTCACCAGCCTTCTGCTGTATGAGACGGAATGAGAAATAGAGGTCTTCGCCAGACTCTGCAGATCCAAATGCACTCTCCAGTGCCTCTAACAACTCTTCAGAACTGGCACCAGGCTTACTGAGGCGCAAAGACTTCACTACCTCTAAAGCAGGACCTCTCAAACATTCCAATACTCTGCGTCTCTTTTCTTGTTCAGTCAAACCACTCTCCTGAACCATTAAGGTTGCCTGTTCTAGCCAATATTCCATAGATTCCTCCCCAGCAGGGGTGGGAGTGACACCTGAAAAGATCCGAAGACGACGATAACTGTGATTCTCGGCCTGACTTTTACTAGCCCGGCTCACCACGTCAACCATGGCACGCAAAACTGCTTCCTCAGGCTCTTGCAGAGGAACAGAAGGATTACAAAAATCTTTTAAATCAGCCACCGTTTTACCTTCAGTCAATAAAAAGTCTCTCAACTTTGCAGAAAAATCATCAGGGGTAGTGAGGATTCGGTTAGCTATCACAATCCTCCACACCGCTTCACCTTCAGCAGGTTTCACTTCAGGGGGAACCAACTGTGGATCTATCTCTTCTTTACATTCACAAAGAACCAAGAGACCAGCTGCATCACTGTTGAAAATCCTACCCCTAACTCTCACACGTCCCCAACATCGCACAGTATGTAAGACCTCTTCAATTTGGCCTACTGCAAAATCTTCGCTAACACCAACCACTAATATTGCATGACTAGAATCAATACCTTCTCCTCTACACCATTGCAGCAGCTCGGCTTTAAAACTGTCTTTAGGATATGGCTGAGACATGGCAAAATCACAATATCTCTCAAAAACAAACTGCAACAAAGATATTCTTAAAACAAAGCAACTGTAAAGTATCTAATGTTCAGAGCTACAACTATTCAAAACCGATCCCAGCGGTGCCTCCATTTTATGTAGCGCCCCAATGCCGCAGTAATGGGCATGTCTCATTAATAAGTTCTATAACTCACTCGTTGGGACGCCCTGAGTTCTTTTAACTTATAAGTAGTAATTGTATTTTTTTTAGGTTTTGAAATATAAGCTTCTATGAACTTGTAATCACTCTTTTCTAAGTATCTAAGATCTAATGAAAACATCAACAATTCAAAAAGTATTGTAAAAATATAAAGCTTTTACTTGGCTAAAATATAAATGAAATTACATGTAGGTATCAAATCTTAAAGCATTTACCACCCTTCAGTTCAAAGGAAAATATCCCCAATGGAATCTTTTTACCAAACTCAAATATTATTTAAATGATATACATCACCTTTAGGCACCTAGTGCTCTCACAGTTAGACCAATACATCCAGTATGAAACACAGCAAACGTTCAAATAGCATAAGCAACCCTTGAAATACACACACAATGCATTAACAGTCTCTCATGTGACAAGATAAATGTACCCTATGCCGGCTTATCAAACTAAAATGTCACCCTCGTTGCAGGCCTGTAAGTTGCTTGCGTTCGTTGAGACCAAAAATACACGGCCGCTTCACTCTTACGAGCAAAATAAACATGGCATGCCAGTTACCTGCAGGTCCGGAAGAGAAGGAAAGTTTTGTCGTTGTCGTCGGTGAAGCACGCAGCCGCGTTGCTTCGCGCCAACTCGTTAACACAGGCAGTCAGGCGAATTCTTCTGTATACCTTGTCCAAGTGCACAGCGTTGTTTCAGCCCCTCGGTTTGCAAAGTTCCAGTGCACAGAGTTGTTCCACCAACTCAGTTTACAAAGTCCCAGTGCACAATGTTAACTACTGATACGACTAAGAATACGTTGAGCTAAGATGGCGACCATGCATGAATTCGCCACTTGACTGAAACTAACGTGACTTCAAAGTCTATCAAACTCAGAAAATACACCGTCACTGATACTTTAGTTATCTGTCCGACAACTTTAGTCAGCTAAACTCCACTCCAATGTCCTAGAGATAGAGCTATAACCGTGTAAACTTATGCTTTCTGCAGCGAGCTCAGAAAAGCCATCCGCTTGCTTTCATCTTCCTTCTTCTCTCCCTCTTTCTCCTTCCGTGGCAACAGGTTCCGGTGCATAGGTCAACTTAAACTTCATAACCAATAAGCTTACAGAAAATAAAATATTCAAATACAATAAATGAAAATCAAATACATTTCGGCATAATACATTCCAAAACATTTGTAGTTATTTATTAATAATTTTAATGTAAAGGTAATTAAAGAAAATATAGCATAGGGCTACATGCGCCTTTCTCTGCCTTTCTCCGCCCATAAACGCAATTTACGAACGTCCACAACTGAATGGCAGCGCCTACATACAAGCGCAGTTGAATTAAGTTAACTGATGACAACATTAAAAAGAATCAAATGTTTAGCGATCATGAAATAATACCATACATACATGAAAAGATGTAAACAAGCAGGGAGATAATGAAGATCAGTAGTTCTACTCAAACTACTTGTGCACGAAGGCTATGGAAGATTGGTCAAATCTAGCAAGTAGGAAAGTTTAAGTGAATGACGTGAAAGTTAAAGTAAGACATTCAAAAGGCCAACGAAAGTTAAGGTTGCTTTTGGTAGTACAAATACTTTCACCACAAAAACTGTCGCTCATCTTTTTACGCTAAACTCCAACTTTCGCCTGGATCCTCCCATGAATGCATATGCATGACATGACAAACGCAATCTGCCACTTTCAGCTCCCACGACAGGCAGTTTGCACTTTTACATCATTGCGACCTGTTTGTACATACCTCGCAATGATTTTACACGCACATTGTGAAACAAATACGCCTGAAGTGGGCGCAAAAGCGTTAGTACATCTGGCCCTGAGTGTCTAAATCTAAAGAACTGATTGTGTAGGAACATCCCCATACCTGAGTATTAAGGCCTGTGTGAGCCCAAGTGAGAGCTCTCAAGCTCTAAATAAAAAGCATGTGCTAAGGGATAACAGCCCCTGAGGTGTCCTGTTATACAGAATTAATGGACAAGGGGGAAGGCATGGAACTCCCCTTCCCCTCCCCTCTCTTTTTTTTACAAGATCTACTTCATAAATGTCATGTTATTCAGAATTAATAGCCACCCCACCAGCCAATCAGAAAAGAGTATTTATTCTCTCCGGGTGATAAATGGTGATATATTGCTTCCAACAATACATTAAAACAATGATGTAATTCAATCAATATCATAAAAATATGCATTAAATGTTAGCCATCCCTTCTTAATGAATGCACCAAATAGGTGCGTATTTCCTCGTTCTCAGTTACTGCCAGACTTACAGCCTTGAAGTGACAGTTTGATGTATAGGGATATGTTTGGCTGTCTATTGCCTATTGAGTGTCTAAATCTAAAGAACTAATTGTGTAGGAACATCCCCATACCTGAGTATTAAGGCCTGTGTAAGCCCAAGTGAGAGCTCTCAGTCGGTCCACAGTCCTGGCCGTCTACTCAGAGTCTACTGGGGCCCCCATGCCCACACACCCCTGGGGTGCTGGGGAAAGGTGATGGATGGGGGACAGTTGTCATGGCAGGTTGCCATGGCATGTGCCCAGAGTTGTGTGGTCTGTAGACGCTGGTCCAGTCGTCATGGTGACAGCTGGAGTTAGGAGGGGAAGTGGATGGGCAGCTGCAGGATCTGAATGGGATTGCAGCCACACTGATACTTCCTGCCCTGCTCTCTCTCTCTCTCTCTCTCTCTCTCTCTCTCTCTCTCTCTCTCTCTCTCTCTCTCTCTCTCACTCACTCACTCACTCACACACACAGACAGCCACACACACACTCTTTTGCTAAAACAAACAGTCTGATTCTGTCAAAACTACTGTGCTCAACCACCAATGACGATGTAACTGGTCCAAGCCAGCAGTTTGGAATTCTTCATCGCTTAGGATAGATTCCAATAATGCAACATACATTAGTCACATGGGATCTGACACTGAAAAAGAGTCTTTCAGCAATATGTAAAACACACTTATTAAATTTTAAACCAACTTGGTTTCCCTCTCTCAGCCTCAGTGGTCCATAAAGTCTCCCTCTAAAGTCTAAACACTGCTGCTGAAATCAGCAGAAACCTTTAACACCACTCCAGGAATACTCAAACATCAGAAACAGCAATGGAATGAAAACGCAGCGAGTGGCAGGCAACTTCCCATCTTCCCTCTACACCTCTGTCCCACTCCACTCCTCTCTTCCTCCAATCCTCTCCCCTCTATCCCCCACTTCTTTCTTCTCCTCTTTTCCCCCTCCTCTCCTCTCTTTCCCTACTCCTCTCTTCCTCCAATCCTCTCCCCTCTATCCCCCACTTATTTCTTCTCCTCTTTTCCCCATCCTCTCCTCTCTTTCCCTACTCCTCTCTTCCTCCAATCCTCTCCCCTCTATCCCCCACTTCTTTCTTCTCCTCTTTTCCCCATCCTCTCCTCTCTTCCCTTCTCCCTCTCGCCACCCCTTCTCTTCCCCTGTTCCTCTCCCCCAAAAGCGCAGTGCGCTACTCTGAGCTGTGCTGCGCTACGCTGCCTCTCAGATGATTTATTCATGTCTCCATGCCTCTCCTCCAGCGCTTGGCGTCTGAAACAGTGCCACATCCCCGGCCTGCCCCCCCGGCCCGCCCGCCCGCCCGACGCCGTTTGGGACGGCCCAGCATGTGGCGCAGGCAGACGCTCGAAGATGATAATAGCGCTCATTTACATGGAAGCAGGTCAGCGCGCCAGCGGAGCTCGGGGACTTCCTGTCCGTCCCATCCTGGATCTTGGAGCGCATCACTCACTCCGCTGTGTCCCAATGTTGTGCTGTGCTGTGCTGTGCTGTGCTGTGCTGTGCTGCTGAATTTCACCTAATACTTTACAGACTTCCCCAACAATGCTTTGCAACAAAACTTTAAAGACCCAAAATTGAGATCCAGTCCAGACTGACTATGTGATGTTGTTGTGTTTACATTTTAATTTGTCAGTCTCTCTGTATAGATTCAAAGATGTATAGGCACTAAGACTTCTTGGTCCACTATGTAAAGTGAGTCATGGAGCAAGACTGAAAGGCAAAGGTGAGATTTTTTTTTTTTTAAATCTGTGGTTTAACACTGAAACACAGTGATAGCTTTGTGTTTTGCGGTGCCACATGTTGGAGAGCAGCGCTCTGTCCCTCACACACAAGGAATGCAGATGTCTGTCTCCTCAAGATCTCTGTGCTGAGAGCTGACTCCTCTCATTAAATCCCCCTGCTTCAAGATCACAAACTTATCCAGGCAGAAGTGAGAGGTTTAGAGGCAAAGTTCTACATTCTGTGGCTGAAATAATGCATGGCTTGGTCCGAGCCACATTGTTTGCTATTTAAAGACCAAGGACAATGGACAAACATAAGAGTCTGATAAGCACACATGCTGGATGGAAGGTTAAATGAGCACCAGGAGAACTTTATTTGAAACTGTACTGCACTGTAATCAAGCATTTTCAAAGAGGACAAAGCTCACAGAGTGTTACATATGCCATAAACCTTAAATAATCCATAGACTACAGTTATTTTGCAGTTGCAGTTATTTTGTTTGTAGTGCAACTGCTGCATTAAAACATGTTTGTGACTAGACGGATGCAGTTTTACTTGCAGAGCTTTTCAGAGTATTTCTGCTGCCATTTTTCTCATACTCACTGATGTTGGGAACTTCCAGTCAATGTGTGTTTCTCAAACTTAGTGCTCTGACTAAAGTACTGTAGGCTACTGTAGTCTCTATGAAATGATCGCTAGCCAACATGATAGTCAAAACTGACTGACTTTCAATACTTGCAAGGACTGAAGTCAAACTTACCCGCTTGTTAACAATTAGCTAAGGAACATTTTAGCTTCCTACAATAGCAATGTTTTCCTCTTGTCGAAAGCTAACGTAAGGTGCTTTTACTTATAAAAACATGTGTCATATATCCAATTCTGCAGTGCTGGAAGGCTATCTGTTTGTATGGATTCGGGTGGCATTCTGCCATCCCTATTTAGGTGACTAGTACAGCAAATGTCATCTCTTCTTCCCCTGATTACTGCGGGATCTCTGTATAAAAACGTCTACATATGTAAACAGTAAAATGCTCTTCTCTCTGTGTTACGGTTTGGCCTATGCTTTAACAGTAAAACTGATTTGGGTGAGCCCTAGCTTTGTTAGCGCAGATTCTTAAGGTCAGAATCGACATGTTAGCTGAATAGTATGAATAGTTTTCAGTAGCTTGGCATAAACACAGACTGAAATACTATAGAGAGCAGATCTCTTTCAAAATCAGTGTGTGACCTCTAAGAGGCTATTCACAGACAGCTATTGATGTGTGTTTCACTGTGGGCAGGGGGCTGCGATGAGAATGGGAGGTATGCAGCGGCAGGCTTGCAGGCCATTGGGCTCCAGCGCAGAGGCCTGTGATTATGGTGACCACAGGCTTCTGGGTCTGTGGGTCTTTCTCCTGACTCAGCGCAGGGTTCTGTGGCTTCCTGTCCGACCCCCCCTGGGCCTCCCCCAGTCCAAATGTTCCAGCGCGGGCCAACAATCCAAACTGGGTCGGCTGCTTATGCGAAGTTCTGAGAGACCGCGTCCAATCTGACTGTGGAGCGAAAGCCTCAGTCAGCCCTCTGATCCCTGTGCTATTCCCTGTTGTCACTCTCTGCAGGAAAAACAGACAAACAAGCAACTCCGGCCACAGCAGCACGTTGAATCTGAGCTTAGATGAGGAAGGGGGCCCGGAACAACACTCTGGTCTTGTAGGCTAAGTGCAGCTCTGGTAACAAAGCTCTGGTTCTCAGGTGTTTCCTTCTATTGCGGACCAGTCAGCTCCCCCGAGAGAGGGCCTTTCTGACAGATAGCATAATTTCCACCCTCACTTCCTTTGCAGAGCGCCGCAGACACAGAACACACAGGCTACTTCCCCCAAACCTCACAAACCTGCTGGATTCTTAACTTGTCGTGATACTGTCATCCAGTTCAAATGACTCTAATAAACAACAGCTACATTAATGTGTGTGTATCAGCCTGTGTGACTGAAAACTGACCCGATATACCTGTTTTTAGTTCAAAGTTTAAAGTACTTTATTGTCATTGCCACATCAATGGTATTAATGGTACCCTGTCCCACCAGTTGAGCAGCAGGAACACATAACATGTGGCTTTTGGATAAACACACACACACACACACAGTCAAATGCGATCCATGTAATCGTTCACGAGATTTTTTTGGTTCAATAAAGCATTACAAATTTGGGA
Organism: Alosa sapidissima; assembly: GCF_018492685.1. NCBI lineage: Eukaryota > Metazoa > Chordata > Actinopteri > Clupeiformes > Clupeidae > Alosa > Alosa sapidissima. Next base: position 27,136,904 of record NC_055960.1, on the reverse strand, counting down.
TACCTGAATCGATATCTGTTACAGTAAAAGCAGCATGCACCCAGATCGGAAATGGTTCTGCTAGTAACCAAACGGAAACACTAGAGACAGCCCACTAGCGCGAGTTATTTGCTGAACGTGTGCTCTTCCCTCAATGAAAACCAGCGTAGCTGACGCGCAGCGCAGAGAGCGAGCAACGAGACAAAGATCCGCTCTGTCAGTCGCTCTAGTATCACAAGTGCTCATAAACCTAGTCCAGCAAAGGGATTTCTGCTCCGAACGCATGAACGACTAGATTCGTACCATACGCCAAAGATCCTAATACCCACATTCGTCCAACTCTTTTTAGATCATTAGTCAAAACACAAGAGAGAGTTTTATTATTTAGTGGAGAACGTTTCACCAGCCCTTGAGGAACCAAGACATGGAAAAGTAATCATCCGGACTGGTTTGAAAGCATCTTATTCTAAGAAATGGATCGGCATCTTTCCAAAAATGAGCGAAAAAATATGGATGCTTGCTTGAGGCGATTGAAGCAAGAACTGGTATGTTCAATCTATTATACCACAATTACATTATGTTTTTGTCAAGTATTTCATGTCAACGTGTTGTTGTTTTCTTAGGGTTAACCCCCCTTTTCTCAATTGCATTGCTTATTGATGAACATTGTAGGTGCACTGCTTTCCTACTTATCAACAGCAGTGTAGAAAAGCTTACAATAAACTTGAGTCAGCACGTGGCTTCATAATGTTCCAATATAGCTGCTTTTTTATTCGACATTTCATGATTCAAGCACCATAATAATTAGCCTACCCAAGATCCTATTCGTTGATCAGTGTTTTGCATTAGTAGCCTAATGTTTGATATGTTTTTATTACATATTTAAGTCGTGCAAAGTTTAAAGTGTTGCATAGTTGCTGATAGTGTTCTTCTTAATAATTTAAATGGAAACACCGTAAAACATCATGGTTATGCACATTCCAGCAAACGGACGGAGGCATGGACAAGCACGTCTCTCTCCACTCAACACGCGCAGCTGTCACAGATGTTGGTGGGGGTTTAATGACGTAAATCCCGAGCGTTGAATCCGAGCTGCGAGCGCGGGGCATGTTCACACAATGGCCTCTCTCCTCGCGTCACCCTCTCGATCCATGCAATCCAGTGAAATTACGGGGGAACAGAGTTCAATGCTGTAAATCGCTTCTACGTCGTTGTATTTAAGATTTCTACTATTGAGGCAATATCGATTTTACCTCGAAAAGCATTCCCCTTGTAGGTTGTGGAATTAGAATTGAAAACAACATCGTAACCATATCAGGTTATGACATAGGCTAATTTATTTGTGTGAAAGAACGTGTGTTTTCCCCCAAGAAATAATCATATGTTATCGTATTTGGCGCTATGTAGTGGGAGTCTATCGGGCGCTGAAGCAGAGTAGACTGTGTTTTGAAAAATATATGTGAGCTCTCTCCCCTGTCAGTGGACGCCAGAGCTGTTGTTTGGTACCAGCTCAGATTCCCTCTCTTTCTTTCTAGTTCTCTCTCTGTCATTCTTTCACCATCTTCTTACTTCTTTTCTCTCTTTCTCTCTATCTACCCATCTCTCTCCCATCTCTTTGCCTTACTCCTCTGTTTTCTCCTCTCTTCTGTTTCACTCTTGAACTGGTCCTCTCTCTCTCTCTCTTTCTCCCTCTCCCTCCTTCTCTTTCTAAAGGTATTTTCCCCAGTGTGAAACTGGGTCGTTCTCAGCTCTGGTCTGACTCAGGCACATTCCTCTGGAAGCCTTTGAAGGCAGAAATGAACCCAGATGACCTCTGTAGAGGTTTACAGTATGGTGAGGTTGAGCACAGTACAGTATGCTTGCTGCATAGCCACAGCTTCAGCCAAACTGGGACCATCACACACCGTACAGTTTTCACCTGGCCATTATGTGTCACTGTTGGTGTGTTTTGTGTGTTTTCTTTCTGTGATGTTTGTTTGATGTTACTGTAATATTCTGGTGAGTGTGTGTGTGCTGGTGTAGCACTTCAAACAGACACATCATCTGTTCTCTGCTAATTCCATCTCACTGTAACACATCTTCCTGTCAGCGCACATTGAGGTGATAAAATGAGGGAGAGATTCTGTTTCTCCACACTGGCGTGCGGCGTGTGTGTGTGTGTTTGTATGTGTGTGTGTGTGTTTGCATTTGTGTGTGTCTGTGTGTGTTTGTGTGTGTCTCATGCACCTCTGTGGGGATGGCATGAAGAAGAGTGATGCCTGTGCTGCGCTTTTTGCGTATGCGTGTGTGTGTGTGTTTGTGTATGTGTGTGCTGTGTGCGTCTGTCTGGTTTGATAAGGTGAAGCTGAGAAAGACCAGCGCTCCCCGGGCGCCTGGCACGCTGAAAGCCAGAAGTGGGCAGCTATAGCGCTAGCATGCCCCACAGATCCTCTTGGCAGCAGCATAAAGGGTTTTCCTTCAGCGGAGCATTAACCAGCGCAGACACTCTCTGGGACCTTCTTCAAAAGGAGGAGATATCAAAGCCACGAGCCCACAGCAGTGCTCAACTCACTCAGAGAACGAGGGAGGAAAGGAAGAGAGAGAGTGAGGGACTGGAGAGTGGTGGGGGTGTCAAAAAAAATACAGAGAGAAAGAGAGAAAAAATGAAAGACAAAGGATATGTATAGAGAGAGGAAGAGAAAAAGAAAAGAAGAGAAGAGAAGATGCTCCACAGGGCTCCACTGAGAGACGGCAGCTCTTTGCCCGCCCAGATGTGGAGGGAGAGGGGCACGTTGTGTTCTGCCGGCCCCTGCTGCTGCTCACTAACAACACAGAGCGGAGTGGAGCAGAGCTCCCCAGCGTTGACACAAGCACTCGGTCGGGTGGATCACAGGCGCGGGTGCTGCTGCCAGTTTGGCTTTGTTTCCCCCAGAACAATAATCCTCACCTCTGTAGTGTAAATCCCACGTCCATGGGCCTCTGTGCCTGGGTCCCCAGGATCTTCAAGGCTTCAACTACCCCTACTCTCCTCTGCCTCCTCTCCTCACCCCTATGCACCCATCACAGAGGATGCAGACTATGGTTAGAAAGGCTAGAAAAGCTCTCTCTCTCTCCCTCTCTCTCTCTCTCTCTCTCTCTCTCTCCCTCCCTCACTCTCCTCCCCACAACCCCATGGAGCACAAGCTGTTAGTGTGTGGCATCTGTAGGTGATCCCCTTTGCCAAAGGTGCCACATGTCTGTCTGACACTCTACAATGGTTCCAACCTCTCCACACCAGGGGGGCGTCTCAGGAACACAGAGCTGGACACTGCTGCCAGGACTGGACTAGGCCACACATGACTGACCATGCAGCTAAAGCTGGGCACAGGCAGGACTGCAGAAATTGAACAGTGCTGAACATATATTTTAATTCCTAACAGAGGTTTTTGGGTGTAAATACACATAACCTACTTTCTAAACCTCAGAGAGCTGCTGGATTCTCAGTTATTCTTATTCATTTAACAGCCATTTTTAAAGTAATTTAAAGAGCAGAATAGGTATTCATTTATTAACTCTCTCATTCTACCCTACTCTGTCAGGATGCCAAACTCTATGTCAGGGTAGCGTCCCAAGAACACAGAGCTGTGCCCTGCTGCCAGAGACGGGCCATGGCACAAATGACTGGCTGCATGGCTGTGTGGATGAGCTCAGGTCACAGAAATAGAATAGTGCAGACCAGACACTTACTTCCCAACCGTACTGGTGATTATATGCTTTAAAAAAGAGGAGGAAATTAATCAGACTGTCTTCATTGATATTCAATCATTCCATGACAATTCAATCCACTCTGGGCATGAGATCCATCCATGCATGGATGTAGAGCACTGAGTGGCATACACAGAAGCCATGTAGGCCTCACCAAAAAAAAAAAAGTAAGTAAGTTTATATTCATGGGTTTTAAAGAGAGCAAAGATATTTTACTTGGAATACAAAACAATAGAAAGATAACAGACAACAGTGGTTTTAATATTTAATTGGTGTCTTGCATAACAGACACAACAGGTATAACAGGTTCCTTTCTGTAGTGCCTTCTGCCCAGCACTGATTTAGCCCTAAACTGTTCCTGATCTGGTAAGGGTCCATGCAAACTCTTGGCCTTTTTCTGTTTAAGACCAGGGGGAAATATTTTCCATTTCCATTAGGAGTTGTAATATCAGGGATATTTGTAAACAGTGCGCATCAGTTACTGTAAAAGGAGCCAAAGTCAGTGTCAGGTCTGTTCCATAGTCAGTCTGTCTTTGGACAGTCCTAACACCTCACTCTAATCTGGCCCTAATTGGGTCCAAAGTCTATCTTAAACCAAATGGACCAAAGCCCATTTGAGCTGTTCTCAGTGTCTTCAG
>NC_055960.1:27117564-27125064 GCF_018492685.1 Alosa sapidissima | reverse complement strand
TGGCTGTTTTTTGGTATCTGTGTGTATGACTGTCTATGGTTTGACTGTGCGTATGTGTGTTGACTCACCAGGTCAAAAAGCCATTGCAATTGCTTGGTTGGAAACTCTGACTCTTTGACCTGGGAGCCGGTGATGGAGAAAGATTTTATCTTTGAACCGGCCTAGTTGTTTATTTGTGTGTTTTGAAAACAAACAGAAAAACAGGATCTTAGGCAGGACATCTGAAGGTCAGAAAATGAGCCTCCTCCCCAGGGTTGACTTCCTGTGTGTTTTTTTTTACTGCATGTGGGTAACTATTAATTTCTCTCTCTCACTCTCTCTCTCTTTCTGTCTCTCTCTTTCTATATCTCTCTCTTTCTCTCTCTCCTCTGTGTGTGTGTGTGTGTGCACGCACACATACGTCACGGTCTGTGTGTATGTGTGATTCTCTCTGTGAAGGAGTGTCATGAATAATTTAGCTGCAATCATCGCGATCGTGAGAGAATCACACACCAGTCATTTGTGCAGGCGCAGAGCAGAGCAGATCAAGAGAGAGCACTTCTAAGCCTAACATGTGCCTGTGCCTGTGGGACGCCTGAACCTCGGAGGTAAACAGTAATTACCCCCTGGTCGTCAGGCTCCTAAAGATGTCTAATGAAGCTTAATGAAGGCAAGCATATGTGTGATGAGGAGCAGAGCAGTGGAGTCGGGGCCCAAGACCTGATGGCTGTAATTATTCCACCTAGAGGAGAGACGGCGGAGACACAGACACAAAGCACTTTTGTTCCCAGCATATGCTTAGATAGGCCCGTGGAATGATAATGAGATGACTGCTGGTGACTCCCCTTTTGTTCATGTGTGTGTGTGTGTGTGTGTGTGTGTGTGTGTGTGTGTGTGTGTGTGTGTGTGTGTGTGTGTGTGTGTGTGTGTGATACCATACTGTATTTAACTCACATCCAGAGTCTCCTGCCCCCAGAGTTCAGTGTCTGTGGTAAAAGGGACAAAAGATTTATGATCACTTTCTCAGATTTCTGTCTGGGGGGGGGGCAGTTGTCAGGCAGGCTAAAAGTTCAGATCAGATATTTTTCCTCCCTGTGAGAGCAGACAGCAAGAATGATTTTAAGAATTATTTCTTTATGTTGATGGAATATCCTGACCGGAAGATGATGCACTGCAGCAAATGACTAATGATGACTACCATGATGAGTATGTTCAATGCCTGAGCCAGTTATTATATATATATATATATATTGGTAAACCATACTGTATGTCCTGTCAAACCATTTTGGAGTAGACTTGATGCAGCCGGTCCCATCTGTGATGTCCCCATGGTGTCTGATGGTCAGGTCTCTGTCATGTGAGAGTCCTCATCTGACACAAATCCTCGCTACTCTCCGCCAGTAAACCAGTGCTCTCCAAACACACGCATACCCCACACCAAAACCCCCACACTGTCATGTACACATATACCCCCCCCCAAAAAAAAAACCACAGTGTCATGTACACACATAACCCCCCCTCCCCCCCCCCCATACTATTCTGACAATTGAATCCAGAATCAGCCGTCCAAACATATGGCATCCCCTTACACATACACACACACACACACACACACACACACCCAAGCCCGTCCATCCCTCCTGCTGTTATTACTCTCACCCGCTCTTTGTTAATCAGTCATGCTCCACTGGTCCCGCCCCCTGTTAGGGATTAGTGTCTAGACGTCGGCCTATCAGGTGCCAGGCTGCGCTGAGCAGCGGGCTGCTGGCCAATCAGCTGAGAAGTGTTCAAGTACAGGACTGGCCCAGTGAACTTTTGAAAGGTGAGAGGACTGACACTGAGCAGACAGGAGAAAAGAGTGAAAGAGAGAGAGAGGGAAAGAAGGAGAGAGAGGAGGACCCCCTCTGTGAGTGTTGTAATAAGGTAAGATGATAGTCTTCTAGGTCTGGGCTGTTGACATCCATCTCTGTTGAATGGTGTGTTCTTATACTTAATTAATTTTATAGTTGCAGAGATCAGGCTACTGCTGAATTCTAATACATAGACAAAACCTATCCAGAGTTCTGACAAACTGACAGTTTTTGTCTGTACATGTTGTAAATTAAGTGTGTCATGGGATATTTACTGTGTTTTGAGAGTTGTACTGTATTTTACACCGATGGGATTACTACTTGCCTCGTCTTTTACCTATTTTTTACAGATATGTATGGGTGTCACAATGTGACACATTTGTTGTGACAGAGTTGTTTGTTACAGTATAAGTGCTGGGCAAGGTTGGTTTGGCTGTCACACTATACACATTGAGGTTTTTGGCTGTTGGTCAGGGCCAACCAGTTTTGTGGAACAGTTGTATATGTTACTGTGTGTGTGTGTGTGTGTGTGTGTGTGTGTGTGTGTGTGTGTGTGTGTGTGTGTGTGTGTGTGTGTTTGTGTGTTTGTGTGTGTGTGTGTGTGTGTGTGTGTGTGTGTGTGTGTGTGTGTGTTTGTGTGTGTGTGTGTGTGTATGTGTGTGTGTGTGTGTACGTGCTGTAGTTCATGTCTGGGCATGATCCTGATTGTTACTCCACTGCTGTAGGCTATTGAGGCCCTGCAGGCTAAACTGCCACATCAGGACACTCCATCTGTCCATACCATCTCTCTCACTCTCCCTCTCCTCTTTTTTTCATGATCTCTGTCTCACTCTTTCCCTTTCTCTCTCATTCTCTCTCTCTCAACTATATCTCTTGCTTTTGCCCTTTCCCCATATTCTTCCTCTTTCCCCCAGTGTTTCTCCTCTCCATTCTCTATGCCTTTCTTCTCTAATACTCTCTTTACCCTATTTCTCTATTCTACTCCTTCCTTCTTACCCCCTCCCCCCCCCCATCCCACTCTCTCTCTCTCTCTCTCTCTCTCTCTCTCTCTCTCTCTGTGTGGGACTCGGCCCATATGGAAGTGCTGTCACTCATAATCAGGTCACGTGATGCAAACAGAGAAATCGACCAGAGGGCAACAATACAGACACACCCCGGGGTCCCCAGAGGAGCTTAGTGCTGTGTGTGTGTGTGTGTGTGTGTGTGTGTGTGTGTTGGGTGACAGCGTCTGTCGCTTGTTAAAGTGTGACAACTAACGGCCACATGCTCGTTTCCCTCATGCCTGCCAGGCAGATCCACCTCATAACTGTCACTCAGGTCAGCCATGGGGGAGGGCAGGGAGGAAACACTCATAAATCTCTGGCCTGATACAGACACACAAACAGGAAGATGGAGAGTTAGGGAAAAAAGTCAGAAGGAGTCTTGTGCAAATGTATATCGCAGGAAGTATTTGTCATGAAAACTAACCTGATTTTTTTATTTTCCTTCCCTTCTTTTTTGTCTCTGTCCACTTGTTTGTCTTCTCTTTCAACCTGTTTATTTCCTCCCTCTTTCTTTCTGTTCATACTACTCTATCATGATTCTCTATTGGTCTTTCTCTCTTTTCTCCAATACTTTCCTTCTCTCTCTGTCTCTCTCTCTCTCCCTCCCTCTCTCTCTCTCCCTCCCCCCCTCTTTCTCTCTCCCTCCCTCTGTCTCTCTCCCTTTCTCCCTCCCCCTCTCTCTCTGTCCCTCTCTCTCCATGTAGTTGTCCATGCGTGAGGCTGGAGATGGCCTCCATGCTCAGATGAACTCCATGATGGGGGCGTTACAGGAGCTCAAACTCCTCCAGGTGCAGACCGCCCTTGAGCGCCTGGAGATCTCCGGCAGACCCCCGGTCAGACCGACCCCTGCTGCCGCTGTCGCTGCCGAAACATCTGCCCCACCACTCGCACCCGAACCTCAGGCCCAGCCCTGCCACCCGGACCCCCAGGAGGACCCCAGCCCTCCCGCACTGCGCCCACCGCCACAGGAGCATCCGTGGCGGGCTGGCCATCGCAGCAGCCTGGGGACCTCGCCGTCCTCCTCCAGCCTGGAGAGCGAGGGGCTCCCTGCGTGGAGGGTGTCTGGCTACACTGCCCCCCAGGTGGATTACTGCGGCCCGCGCTTGGGCTACCTGCCCTCCGAGTGCCCACTGCCACAGTCCCAACACCACCACCACCAGCAGCAGTACGCCCCCCGGCACTCACGACCCTCGCTGGACCTGCCAGGCATCCTCTACAGCCTGTCCCGCGAAGGCCCGTCCCTGGACAGCGAGTACTCGCAGGACAGCATGGACGAGTCCAGCGACTGGACGTCGTCTCTGATGAGCCGCTCGCGCAACCGCCAGCCGCTGGTGCTCGGCGATAACGTCTTCGCCGACCTCGTGGGCAACTGGCTGGACCTGCCCGAGCTGGAGAGGGAGGAGGCCGGGGAGGAGGACTTGTTCGAGGAGGAGCGGAGAGGAGGAGGAGGAGGAGGAGGAGGGGAGAGGCCAGACTCGCCGGCGCACCCTCTGCGCCTGAGCCGTTCGCAGGAGATCTGCCGGCGCTTCTCGCTCACCACCAACATCTTCAAGAAGTTCCTGCGCAGCGTGCGGCCCGACCGCGACAAGCTGCTCAAGGAGAAGCCCGGCTGGATGCTGCCCACCGCCGACGCGCCCGACGCCGAGCTCCTCAAGCGGCCCCGCAAGGCGGCCAAGCCCAAGGCCAGCTTCTACCTGCCCTTCTGGGCCTCCTCGCCGCAGGGCAAGGGCCGACCGGCCGCCCCCACCGCAGAAGACCAGGGCCTCCGGGAGCCCCCGCACTCAGGCATCTTCATAGACAGGAGACAGGCCGAGTGCCTGGACAAGCCCCTCCAGTCTCCTTACCCCAGGGTCTACCTGGACCGCAGGCAGCCTGAGGCTGTGGAGAGGCTCCAGCCTCTGTTTGACCACAACACAGCCGTGTGGGTGTAGCATAGTGGAGCATGGCCATACAGACTTCTGGAACCTTCCTAATGAATGAGAGCAGGAGTTTTTTTTTTTTTTTAACTCTGGACTCCACAATTCATGGTTGATTATTGGACCTGACTCAAAGCTGCTGTTAGCGATAATTGTTTGGAATACCACAGCTAAACTGTCTCTGCGAATGAACAGCTACCATGAAACATCTAGATGCTATCTGAGGCCCTGTAATCTGAGCCTAAAGATACACATGGTGAATTAACCAATCCGGAAACTTCCAAAGAGACAGGCATCCCTGCAGCTGGCCATCTGTTTTGTCATAGCACACTGGCAACAGGGGCTAGACTCCTAATGTGGCTAAGTCTTTCAAAAATTAGCCGGTCTAGGCTAATGTCGCTTACAGCACCTTTGGTAAATGCATTGCTGACAATCTGCCTCCAGTAGGTCTTCTTATAGATATGGTTGCACTATACTCAACGTACTCTCAGTGAAAGTGTCAATGCTCCGGACCTTTTTTTATATGTGAATGGTGCTCTTAGTACAGTAATCTTGTCATTCACATTCAAATGTCTGATAAACCCCAGTGTCAGGTGTGTTCTTTGTATTTCATGGAAACACATTTTCGTTTTGGTCTTACGTAATGCAGCTCTATAAGCTTTTCAAATTGTTTCTGTATTAGTCCAGCCACCTGCTCACCAAAAAGAACAGTTACATTAGTAACAGGCAGACAGACTCTGTGTGTGTGTGTGTGTGTGTGTGTGTGTGTGTGTGTGTGAGAGAGAGAGAGAGAGAGAGAGAGAGAGAGAGAGAGAGAGACAGAGTGAGAGGGAGAACTCTTATTTGTGCCCACATGCTGAGATGACCTCAGTCATCCGTGCCCCGTCCTGAAAGGGGGGGGGGGGGGTTATGCCCACTCTGGTACCCTGTGCCATCCCTCATTGTTAATACAGAACAGCGCCAGGCAGAGCAGGCTGCAGAGAGTTCCTTTCAGTTGGCCTGGCTCTTCCTGTGCGCAGTGTCTGCTGCTTTGTGTATGACACAGAGGAGGAGAGCGAGAGAGAGAGGGATGGTGCCATCTGGATGGCTACACTTATGTAAGTGTTAGACTGGAACACAGAGGAGATGATCAGAGAGCAACCGAGGCTGATTTAATCATCTTAAAGCTCTCTGACTGACGCCTGTTTGAAAGGGTATGCGTGTTTGTGGAACATGGTACATTATGTGTATAGGGCAGAGCACACAGGCATGTTTTTGCATGTGTGTGTGTGTGTGTGTGTGTGTGTGTGTGTGTGTGTGTGTGTGTGTGTGTGTGTGTGTGTGTGTGTGTTTGTGTGTGTATCAGGGTTCAGAAGCGTAAACCGCTGGCTTTAGGGATTAAAACACAAATGCATGACACTCGCCTTTTCATATGTGCAGAGTGGCAACAGTATGCAAGCCCATAGAGCAGCATCCCACTTACAGCACATCTACAGCCTGTAGCTGGACAACAGCACTTACTGTAGACCAAACATGTTCAGAAACCATGGCCATGGTAATGTGTCAGCCAATCCATACTCCTCTTCCACTGCTTATGAGGTAATTATTGGCCAATCCATCTTGACGGCAGCGAAGATCAGTGGGAGTGTCTCAAGTGTCAATTAAAAGTTGTGTTAGCGTCATTATTGCGTCCATTCTATCTGATGGCTTCACCTTGAGAATATTTTTTGAAAGAGCAGCCCTGTATATGTGTGTGTGTGTGTGTGTGTGTGTGTGTGTGTGTGTGTGTGTGTGTGTGTGTGTGTGTGTGTGTGTCTTTCTCATCAGCCAGACAGCATGTATAGAGCAGACCCTGCTCAATGTTGCAACACAAAATCAGCTCCATACTTGAGTTTAGTTGGCCTGTAATCATGTGTTCAGAGTATGATATGGCTTTTTGTTTTGCACCAAAAGTAAAATGTTTAGTGAAGTCAGCCTCTTACAAACCAATAATCCCTGTTGTGATCCTCTGTCCTTCCATGCGGATTTGATGTCAACTGAAGCATACTGATTTATTACACAGGAAAGAGCATTTGGGCTACGATGTTGAGGAACATATGGTGGCTTTCCATTCTCAAGTTATAATTATATCTGTCACATGAATAACTATCAATCAGGGAGACTTGTATCCAAGACCACATTATCAAAATATAATACAGCTCCATGTCAGCTAAACTTGCTTTCCGGTACGCCAAGATGGTTTAGATTTGGGTCACATCAGCTATTTTTCAACCGCATGGTTTCAATCTTTTCATCCTACTTAACCCATTGTCTGTTTTAGAGGGGAGATAGATCAGCCAAACCTACAGAGACTGTTATTCTGAGAGAGCTCTCTGAGAGGGCATCATTACAACTGTAAATAATGAAGGGGGAGAAAAAGCGATATTTTATTTTGCTGTGTCTGTTGTTTTTGTCTTGTTGCCATGATTTTTAGCACTGGCGTCCACGACACGCCTACTGTGGGTGTAAAAGTGTCTACAAGTATATATTTACACTTTTAAATGAACATGTTTCAAACAAATCAACTGCTTTTGGGTGTCTGTTTGCAGTTACATTTTCTTCTTCCACCATATTTACACCAATTACTAGTCCACAAAAAAACAGAAACAAATCTGCCCTTCAATCCAAACACCCCTATGCACCACCACATTCTCATCTCGTCTCAGATAAGAGCACAACTCAGCTTCATCAGCC
>NC_055960.1:27097564-27105064 GCF_018492685.1 Alosa sapidissima | reverse complement strand
GTTCTAAAACACACGTAATACACGCAAGGCATTGAGTAGGGCTAAGGTTTTATTTCAAATGCTAAAATGGTTTCGATTTTTCTTGGAGACCTAAGATGCGTTGGCCTGTGAAATTGTGGAAATACTATAAATAGATACTATTTGTGTGTGTACATGTGTGTGCGTGTGTGTGTGTGTGTGTGTTTGTATACAGTATATGTATATGTGTGTGGGGTCGGGTCGGGTTCAAATGATGACTGTGTGAATTCTTTATCACATCTCTTGCCTTACATGATTCAGCTCTCATGGACACAAACACACACACACTTCAGGACATAAACACACACAAATGGACATAAACACACACACACTTCACATAACAACACTCACACTCCATTTTCCCATCTCAGTTCTGTGCTGTGTGCACAGACTCCTCTTCCCTGCCACAGTGGTCTCTCCTCATGACTTATTCTTTAGTGCCAGGGCTCAGATTAACATGTACTGTACACACATACACACACATACACACACACACACACACACACACACACACATATATACACACACACACACACACACATATATACACATACATACACACACACATATACACACACACACACACACACACACATATATCCACACACACGCACGCATGTGTGCACGCACGCACGCACTCACGCACACACACACAATCACACACACACGTCATAATTAACACTGAGTCACAGTCTTTCATCACAGCATCAGGTCTGAGCTGAAATTAAAGCTCCAGCTCCACAGGATCACGCCAACATACTGAAAAAAAGAACTGAGTGAGCCTACCAAAAATATAATTGGACTGGGATTTGGGGTTACACACTGACAAGAGAAAGAGAGATGGGGGACATGGAGACAGGCATGTGTGTGTGTGTGTGTGTGTGTGTGTGTGTGTGTGTGTGTGTGTGTGTGTGTGTGTGTGTGTGTGTGTGTGTGTGTGTGTGTGTGTCTGTGTGTGTGTGTCTCTGTGTGTGTGTGTGTGTTTGTGAGAGATAGAGAGAGAGGGGGGGAGAGTTTGTGTGTATATGATTGTGTGTGAGTGTTTTAGCTCTGTCTGCCCTGGCATCCTGGCCTATGTTTCTCTCTCTCTCTCTCTCACACACACACACACACACACACACACACACACACAGACACACACACATATGCATGCATACACATACTGACCCACAGACAGCATCTCAATGACACAAAAGGGAGCCTGTTTGTGTGTGTGTGTGTGTGTGTGTGTGTGTGTGCGTGTGTGTGTGTGCGCGTGCGCGTGCGCGTGTGCGTGTGCGCGTGTGTGTCAGTGTCTGTAGTGGTTCCAAAACTGATATGTGTGCTTCCTCTGGGCAAAGAGAGGGAGGAGAGAGGGGATGTTTGTTTACTCCACTTATTTGTTTACCCTGCACCCCCACCCCCTCCTTCAGTCTTACTCCCCATCCATCTACATGTCCCTCTGCATCTCTCTCTCCTTCTAACTTCTCAAGCAATCCCTTGCTTCTGTTTCTTTCCCTCCACTGTACCTCTTCCCACTCTCTTTCCCTCTTCACAACCCTTACTTCTCTCTCCCTCTCTCTATTTTACTCTCTCTATCTCTCTCTAACTCTCTATCTCTCTCTCTCTATCCACATTCTACATCTACATCTGTCTCACAGCACTCTTCTCTCTCTCCCTGTCTGTGTTGATGTTGGTGGAGGGCCGTAAACTTGGGCTTTCTCTGCCCTGGGGAGCAGCTTTTCCCGGGGCTGGAGAAGTGCTTTGCCATGTTACTGTGCCGTGTGATGTGACAGCACAGCTTTCCTGGGCATGTGTATTCACGCCGAACACCTCTGCTTCTGGGTTGGCTGCTCCAGCAGCACTCAGGGATACCAGGGGGAGGCCGAGCCAGGCCAGTGAAGTCTGGGTAAACACGACGCCTCAAGTGCTACTGTCAGTGTCCGAAGATGCTCTCATTACCCAGAGTGCTCTGGGGCATCGCATCAACACCAGCAAGTAAAGATGATGGATAGAGACAGGCTCTGTGAGAGTCAACAGCACTGACTTGCAGAGGTAAATACAAGTCCTTCACAGAAAACAAAAGAAAGGAAAATAGAGAACTAAAATATCCTTGTAGTGATTTAGAATACACTCATTATGTTTTTCTCCTCTGTCAGCTATCTGAATTAGAATGAATAGGACTGAGCACCAGGGTTGTGTTGGCATCACAAAGAATATAGAGTTAAAAACAGTAGCAGGGGCGTAGCACAAGATCCTGGGCCCTATGCATAGGCAATCCTGATGGGCCCCCATAATAAATATAATAAAATCTAGACTTTTCAAGGGCCCTCCCTCCCCTTGGGGCCCTAGTATTCACTACTGGTTTTACCCCCAGTCCGACGCCCCTGTTGCATTGTTGTCAATGGGGAGGAAAACATAGGGTAATGGCATTATTATATTCAGAAACATAAATTGATGAGTTTCAGTCTAATCAGTTTGATGGCTGTCACCCTGAGGGCCTATCTCTATTAGCAGTGAAGACTTAAACGGTGGATGAGACCACGCGTCTATTACTGGGACAAAGGACTGACACATGATAGATCCCCAGTCGCAGCAGTCAGCCAATGTGGTAGGAGGAGGCGAGGTTACTGTGGCGCTGAGGAGAGGTTGTCACGACGATGAGAGGTGGGATGAAGATGCTATAATGACAGGACACCGCAAGGGAGTTGGGAGCTGCAGCTGTGACACACCTTTTCTTAACTGATCTCCTCATTCTCTCTTCTTCTCATCTATTACATGGAAGTGGAAATAAGTTAGCTTTATTGTGCTGTCCTTGATATCTTTGTAAGAATGTGCATAAGAAGCCGACATGCCCACCCCGTGCTTTCTCACAAAAGCATAGAATCACTGCTCAACTAGCTGGCTACGAATAAGCATTCTCCTTCACCAACCTATGAGCCTAGCCAGTCACATCAGTGGCACGCTGAGGCCCTTCTCATCTGCTGATACAGAAACAGAAGAGTCCTCCACTGCTATTCTGCTCCTCATTGCTCTGATCAATAGCAGAGTGATAATCGGGACAGTCCGAATAATTCACAAATTCCTGTTGAGCCGGTGGCATTTTGGGGCCGGGCTGATTACTCTGAGCTAAAAAGCACATGACATTGCTGTTTGAATATTTTTCTTTGCTGTACCTTCCAAGTAGCCGGCACTGTGCTACTGCAGTTCCTTTTGTTTTCAGAACGTTCATTATATCCATAACCTTAAGTCTTTCCTAAGTCAGTGATTAGCAAGCTACCACCAGAAACCAACAACCATGTAAGACCTGTGTGTGCTCTCTCTCTCTCGACCAAATGAAAACTGCACACGTGTTGTAGATTTGTTTCAGTAGCCTACTTTCTATCTGCATTCCTTTTGCAATCTTGTTTTTGTTTAGGCTATCTTGTACGCGTAGGCCGCAGCTAGAATCATTGGTCAGTGGTCGGCTAACACACACACACACACACAAAAAATTGGAAGGTATGTAGATAGGGTCAGATAGGATAGAGTGTGTGCATCTCAGCTGCACCATGCAAAAGAAACTGATCCTAATTCAGTAAGGACAATTTCAATATTTAAGCAGATTCTGCATGGCAGCATCAAACTTCAAAGCACTCCATTGTGTATGAAACAGATATTTGAAAAACACCATCCTCAACAGAAACACTACTGGAAAGGTAGTGTGTGGGGCGGAAGCTGCACTGAATACAACAGGAAAGCCCTGCAGCGCATAGTGAACACAGCTGGAAGGATTATTGGTGCTTCACTCCCCTCCCTGAAGGACATTTACACCACCCACCTCACCCGCAAGGCGACCAAAATTGTGAGTGATGCAAGTCACCCCGCTCACAATCTGTTTGATCTACTGCCCTCTGGGAAGAGGTACAGAAGCCTGCACTCCCGCACTACCAGACTCACCAACAGCTTCATACACCAAGCCGTAAGGATGCTGAACTCTCTCCCTCCTCTCCCCCCTCCACCCTCAGCTACATAACATCCTGGACATTGGACCCACAATGGCCGCCTGCACTACTCCACTTGCACACTTGCACACTTGTACACTTTACAACTGGTGTTGTTGTCCTGAAAACACAACACTTCTGCTGCTCTTACATAACTTGCACCACTATGCCACTTTCTTCTTACTTAGGTCAAACAGAACTACCCAAGCCTTTTATTGGCCTGAATTTGCACTAGTATTTTTATTGACTGTCTATGCACAATTTCAACCACATTTTGCTGCTCTTATTTTTTCATTATTATATGTGCCCTCTTATTTACTTACTTTTTTGTTTACTTGAATGTTATGTTTGTCTGTGGACCTAAATTGGTAAAATATGTCTTGTCTTCACCGTGGGATAGTGAGAAACGTAATTTCGATCTCTTTGTATGTCTGGAACATGTGAAGAAATTGACAATAAAGCTGACTTTGACTTTGACTTTGACTTTGACAAAGGAAACACGTTAAAAAGACTCCATTGGTCCAAGAAAGTAGGGGAGGGTTTGATTTTGATCATGTCCTGCTTTGATGTGGTTTTATACATCAGTTTGTCAGAAGTAACAGGTATGTGACTAACAAGCTCTATTGATGGTCTATGACCTTCTCTGATACAAGACCCTTGGGGCTGATCTAAATGTATCAGTTGTCTTCATTCGTATAAGAATGCACAGTATATTAATAAAATAATAATTTAAATTTGCAAATGACATCACATCAGTTGACAAAAAATGTCCAGGGGTGCATTAGCAACTTTGTTGGTTACAATGGAAATTCCCATTGCCAGCCAACTAATGGCCACCTTACACCAAACAACTTTGACAAGATTTCGGAAAGATTCTTGAAAGATTGTAGTCTTTTAACTATGCCCCCCATTCAAGCTTTATTCAAAAGACTCCAATAGTTCAAGAATCGGTAACACTTTATAATAACTACACACAATTCATCATTTATTAAGCCTTTGTTACTTATTAGTTAATGGTTTGTTCATCATTAGTAATTTCTTGTTCATACATAATTTATCATCAGTAAAGCATTTTTCACACAATTATACATGGTTTGATCATAGTAAATAAAACTATCCAAAAAATATGTTTGTAAGTACATGATTTATACTTAATAAGTAATGAAACAACCGCTTATAATGAAATCATTTTCTTACAAAATGCTTTGTTTATCATTTGTAAAGCATTGTTCCTATGTTAATTCTCATAAATAAAGTATTTGTACACACAGTTATAAATAGTTTGTTCATAGTAAATAAGCCTATATCTAAAATATGTTTATGAATTATGGTTAATACTTAATAAATTATGCAATATACACATGCACTAATGATTAGTTAGGGTGAGGATACATATTTTATAAACCACTTCCTAATACTATAATTCATGATTAACTCAGGGGTTACAAGTGGTTAGTTAATGATATTTTGTGAGTTTATCTAAAGTGAGGACTTTCTATGCCTTGCAACACATTTTCAAATGAGTTGTAAAGATTACATTCACATGTATTCATTTAGCAGACAAGCAACGTACACATGTCAATTAAATTGAAGGCCATTGACATAACAGTGAAAGCCGGAAATCGAACCCCCAACTTTTCAGGCTACTGCATGCTAGTCCGGCTCCTTATCCACTACACTACCTTGGACCAGATAGAAACCCCTACAACTATGCAAGAGTTTCTGTTTATTAAACATATGTAAACTATTATTAAATGCTGTATTCTTCATTTGTAAAGCATTATTCCTACATTAATTCTCATCTGTAAATCATGTTTACCCACAGTTAAAAATGGTTTGTTCATAGTAAACACGCATATCTATATTATATTTTTGAATTGACTGTTGTAACTCCTGAGTTAATGATTAATTACAGTATTAGGAAGTGGTTTATAAAATATGTATCCTCACCCTAACTAATCATTAGTGCATGGGTACTGTTAAATAATGGAAATATTACTTAATCAAAAACATATTATTGCATCATTTATTAAGTATTAACAACACTATTAATAATAATAATAATAATAATAATAATAATAATAATAATAATAATAATAAGCTTTATTTGTATAGCACCTTTCATAGACAGAATGCAGCTCAAAGTGCTTTACATTTGAAGCATGTAACACAATAATAGTCAGTCAGTCATTATCAATCACTTGTCTTCATTGCTAGGGGCCGTTTATGATCCACTCAGCAACATATCAAAAATATAGAAAATGACATGTCATAAGACTGGCAGCCTTAACCCTCTTACCCCCCACAAGCACGCCATATGGCAACTGTGGCAAGAAAAAACTCCCATATTCCAGGATTATACAATGTATAAACATATTTAAGATATAGGCTTATTTACTATGAACAAACTATTTATAACTGTGTGAACAAATGCTTTACTGATGATAAATTATAAATTACTAATGATGAACAAACCATTAACTAATAAGTAACAAAGGCTTAATAAATTATGAATTGTGTGTAGTTATTATAAAGTGTTACCCAAGAATCTTTCCTAAATCTTGTCAAAGTTGTTTGGTGTAAGGAGGCCATAAGTTGTTAACAGGTTAGCAACTATGGTTTTGGGAAACGCACCCCCGTATGTTTATTGATATCACAGATTATATGCTCTGTCAAAATCAAATGTGAAATCCCTTAGTCCTTTTCAACGGCATGCATACTCAATGAGAAATATGAAGCTTGAGGGACCCCATAGACTGTGTTCTGAGTCCTGTCTCTCTAAAGAGTGTTTATGCCACAGTAATCATGAGCTCTAAGGGCGTATTCACACTATGCCATCCATACCGTACCCGAGTACGTTTGACCCCCAATGTTTGCTTCGTTTGACCAGTGCGATTGCTCCGCACCGTACCCGGACACAGGACGCTTATCCGTGGCCGGGTCCACTTGGTGTGGTGGCATGAACTCAGTTGGGCTTATGATTGTGTCTATGCAAAGATTCTAGAGCACAGCAGCTCAACCGTGTCTGGGTACAGTTTGATAGTATGCAGTGTGAGTGCGGGTCAAGAAAGGGAGAGAACCGTACTCCGGCACTGTACAAGTGAACTGTGCACAGTGTGAGTACGACCCAGGACCTCTGTGGCGATCATACTTGTGACAGTTTTAAATGTTTGTCAGGGATGTGGTCTGATTGACCCTTTCTGTGTGAGGGAGGGTTGTGGAGAATTGTTGCTCTTTCATCTGAAACTGTGCTACAGAGGGATGGAGTAAATCACTCACAGCATGCCTGTACTTGCACACACATACTGTACTCACACACACGCAAGCAAGCAGATATGCTCACACACACCAGCTCAACCCGGCCCTGTCGGTCCATCCCAAATGAACACACACACACACAACAAAACAGCACACACACACACACACACACACACACACACACCACATGGGTAGGACTTCATCGTTTAATCTTTTTGGTAACTGCTGAACATGCATCATGATGGTCCTCCTAGAGCAGCCT
>NC_055960.1:26398730-26436816 GCF_018492685.1 Alosa sapidissima | reverse complement strand
GGCAGCACATCCGCTGCGGCTTACATAATGAATTCACTTTACTCACTAGCGGTGAAGAGCAGTGTGTGTGGCCGCTAAGTAGGGGGAAGGCGCAGCTACACCTGCTCCCACCGAGTGCCAATCCTGGCTCCAGCGATGGGATCAAGGGCTTGCTGGAGGCCCAGAGTGCCTTTCAAACACTCACTGATCCCAAACGGGTGGATTCCAGCACAGCCACCCTCTGTGTGCGACCTTCACATTACTATTGGCCCATTCAGGAACCACTGAATGACTCCTGGCTGTGAGTTAGCCACACTCCCACCTGCCCATAACTAACCCACCCCCCACCCCCCACACACACACACTCTCCTGAATACACCTGACTCTGGAACGCATTAGGCATTAGTCTTTGAAATATGCTTTGGCATTGAAAAATGCTCTAAAAAGCACTAAACAACATCATGCTCTGAAACTGTCTAACTGTGAAATAACTGGATCAGGCTATAATACAATGTACAAAGGTGAGCTAACGGGACAGGACATGCTGGTGTCTCATTCATTTTCTAGGGTAGAGTTACTTTAAGTTTGTTAGCAGAGTGCTTATGTCGGTAGGTCTTGGGATAGTGGCACATGTCCAGACTAGTTCAAATCATTTACCCCAAACCCAGAGGCCTAAAAGCCTCGTCTTTTCCATCCCTTGCAAACTGCATATGAAATTAAGTCACTTCACATAACGTCATGTCACTGGAGAAGTGTCCCGGTTGGGGGGGGGGGGGGGGGTGTAGAGTGTATGTATCTTGTATTAAGGCTGGCTTGGTATGCCCTTGAGTAAAGCACCATTTACTGCAAGACACCAGCCTTCTGGGCTCACGCATGCAAATACGTCTAGCTTTGCAAGCAGCGCAAGTACTGTCAAGTTTATCAGGAAAATATTGGTAAATGATGGTCAAGGTTGAAAGGCTGTCAATGGATATAAATTAAAGTCAGAATTAAGTTCACAAATGAAAGCAAATCACAGATGAGTATGCACAAGCACAGGCAGGTCTCTTCAGAGTGCCCAAAGCAGTCAGGCAGGCAGACACACACACACACACACACACACACACACACACACACACACACACACACACACACACACACACACACACACACACACACGGCAATGTTCTGCTTTTTTCCTTCCTGCAAGCCTTTTTCTACCCAAGCAGAAAAGGCCAAAAAGACTGTCATTCCTGATCCATTTGCATATTCAACAAAGTGCAGCTTCTTTTTTCCTCTCTTTTTCACTCTCGCTCTCTACCATTGCAATATTCAAAAGCGCTCATTATACGGTCTGGCATGATTAGCTGTTTCATGTTGCTTCCTATGCCCCTGACCTCATTCCCTCCCCTAGCTGGGGTCTCTGCCCCAACCTCTTCACCATCCTCGCTCTCATGCCGCGCTCTCATCGTGTGGATTCTTTCCGGCGAGGTGTGTAATTTTTTGGAGCCGACTGAATAACATCCGAGGCCCGCGTTATCTCGGTGTCACGTAAGAGCGGGTAGGAGGAAAGGGGAGCGTGCACTTTTCAGCGTTTCGACGCGCTCCCAGGATCCCAGGCTTTGATGGTTAATAACCTGAGTAAGGAAAGAGGGGGAAAAAAAAACACAACCTCTCTTCGTTATCTTGTTGTGAGTTGAGAAAAAAAAAAAAAACGAGAGAAAAAAAAAGCAGAGGGAGGCTTGAAACTTTTCTCCCATCAGGCCGAGGGAGCTTAAGGGAGTCTATAGAGTGCTTTCATTCCGCTCCCTCGGCCTCTCTTCTTATTTTTATCCGGCGGCCATTTTACTCAGGGGGTTCGGGGTGATGGAGGGGGGGGGGGGGGGGTCCCTTTTCCATCTGTGGCCATCCATAATTAATCACTTCCCTCCATTATTCTTCAAAGAGGTGTTCAGCTCCGTGGCCAAAGCGCGCCATTGTCTTTCTGCCCGGACATTTTAAATCCCGTGATAAAGACCTGGCCCCAGACCTTTGGGCTCTCAAAACCACTCCACACGAGGAACAAGAGAGCCCATGGGCCAGGCCACAGCAGCGCCTGAGTTTGTGTGTGTGTGTGTGTGTGTGTGTGTGTGGGGTGTGTGTCTGTGTGTGTGATTCTGTGTGTGTGTGTGTGTGTTCGTTCGCACACAAAAAGAAAAGATGAGAGTTGTGATCAAGTGTATGTGAGTTAATGTGTGCTTATGTTAGCTCATGTGGATGTTCTGAAAGAATTTCTTGGAGCATGTGTTTGTGACAGAGAGAGAGAGAGAGAGAGAGAGAGAGAGAGAGAGAGAGAGAGAGAGAGAGAGAGAGAGAGAGAGAGAGAGAGAGAGAGAGAGAAATACTAAGAGGGAGAGAGTGAGTGAGCCAAAAAAAAAAAAAAAAAAAAAAAAAAAAAAACAGAAATGGATGGCTGCTGCTGCTGAAAAGCTTTTTCCATGTTTAATTTAGTGGTCTCCCTCTCCAGCCAGACAAAGGCGATTATTAGATCAATACCTCGTGTCACCATGCAGGTGCTCCCTGTGCACTGAACAGTTCTGTCTTCTGCTCAACAGCTCCCTATACAGTCGTTAAACAGGGGATCATGTTTGAGTACATGCATTTACGTCTCATGGACTGGTTGTTGCTCAGGTGCGATGCATCTCCTATGAGCTACACTCAAAAGCCACATTCAAATCATGCCGCAAATGACCCTTACATGGGTATTCAATCAATATGAAGATGACAGCAGTACTTCACTAGTATTGATCTAGGGGCTATAAACTAAAGGTGATGTGTGAAGTACCACAGATGTATTAATTTGCAATAACGTAAAGCTCAAATCAAGGGGTTAACCCCCAAGGATTAAGGACAACATAATCTCATCAGAGTTCCTCTGGGCAGGGTTATCAACAGAACTCTGAATTCTCAACCAGTTCAACCCTCCCCTGAATCATCTCTCCGGAGTACCTGGGTCACGGATGCTATTTAGATGTGATCACGACTAACCACCTTGCAGAAGAGAATAAAAACAAGCTGTTGTGCTTCAACTACCACACCAGCACTAAGCCTCAAGTCTCACAAGGACGCTTGGACACAGTGGTTTTATTCTCTGGTGAGAGGCAACCTCAGGTTTACGACTTGTTTACCTCTACACAGCCTTGTATCACAACTTTATCAGGGAGTCCACATGAAGTAAAAGGACATCACATTCATTTGATTAATTTGCCTTGGAGCCAACGTTACTTTTGAATAGGTGAGAACTCTATTGTGTCACACATGGTCCTTCCTAAAAGCAAGTGGCCTTGCACTGCAAGAAAGCCCTATGATATCAAAAGGTGAAGTTCTTTGTGGTGAGAGAGAGAGAGAGAGAGAGAGAAAGAGAAAGAGAGAGAGAGAGAGAGAGAGAGAGGAGAGAGAGAGAGAGAGAGAAAGAAAGAAAGAGAGAAAGAGAAAGAAACAAAGAGAGAGAAGATGGAGGAAGAAGGCAAAGGAGAGGGAGACATAGAGACATAGAGACATAGGCTGAGAGAGACACAGGGGAAAGCATGAGAGTGCGGGAGGAGAGAGGGAGGCAGAGGACCGGAGGACCGGAGAGAGACTGAATAGAGAGATTGACAGAAAGAGAGACCAGATAATGACAGGCCACAGGAGATGCTTCAGAACAGAGCTGGTCTGCCTGTGGAGAGAGCTCCTACCTGTGTAGTCGTCCAGACACTCGCAGGTGTAGCCTCCCTCCCTGCTGCGGCAGACGCCGTGCGGCCCGCAGGGCTTGGAGTAGCACAGGTCCACCTCGGTCTCGCAGTAGTCCCCCGTGAAGCCGGCCGGGCAGCGGCAGCGCAGGCCAGCGATGGGCTGGATGGGCCGGAACAGGATGGTGTCGGACGCCACAAAGGGCGCCAGGCTGTCGAACTTTAGCACCGAGACGCACTTCATGTAGTTCTCACAGGGCTCGCGCAGGCAGATGTTGTCGTCGAAGGGCAGCACCTCCTGCGAGGAGATGCGCGCCAGCAGGCTGCGGTTCAGGTACAGCCGCTCCTGCAGCTCCTCCGAGCCCAGGAACTCCACGCCATGGCCGCCCCTTCCGGTCACTCCCAGGTTACGCCTGCTTCCAACACTGCCCGCTCCTCCCCTACCAACACCACCGCCACCCGCCACCACCGGCTCCATCACCCGGCACGGCCACGGAGAGGCTGACATTGAGGATGCTGGCGCTGACGTCGGTGTCGTCCTGGACGTTGAAGACGACCACGTCCTCACGCGAAGCCGAGAGAACACGCGCCACACCGTCCAGGAACTGGGCCAGCAGCAGCGACAGGAAGCGCTCTTGTGACGTGTTGGCCAGGCGCAGCGTGATGCTGTTGGAGAGCATCTCGTCTGTGATGATGGTCACCTGCAGCAGACACTGAGCTGACACCGAATGGACCCCATCTACAGAAAGAAAGAAATGGAGAAAGAAAGAAACTGTATAAACTACTGAAGCTTTGGGTTAAAGGCCTTGTGCTGCAAGTTACTCATTGAACCTCTGGAATGTGTGCTGTTGAACACTATCAGCATTTGGTCAACAGGTATAGAACAGCAGGTATTTCTAAATAATGAGAAACAACAGTGTGAGACGGATATTATTCAGAAAAGCTAACATAACTCTTTCCTGCAATGATTTATATGGTTTAAAATGCACAACCATCCGTTATGTCTCTGATGATCAACTTCCAACATACAAAACCAAACGGCTCGTTAAGAAAATCAGACCTGGGGAACTCTTCTTGGTTTAACAAGCACAGTAATTACCCCAAACGAGAGCTCTGAGAATCCAAACCACATGAAGAGAAAAATAAGAGAGTAAAAATCCTGTCCTACATTTTTCCCGTTAACAAGCCCAGGGTTTTATGCAGTGCACCAATGCAACAGTGGCCCCCGTGCACTGCCTTACGTAACCACGTCAGCAGACCCCGTACCCCCAGGGAGAAGGGATCAAGAGGAGGTATCATTTATCAGTGAGGGAAGCCGTACCTCAGGGGAGGTCAGGGCGCTTTTTCAACGGGGGACAAACCCTCTTTCACTTTTCAACAGCGTGGGCTCACATTCCCCGGTCATGTCGCCTAGCCACGAAGCTGGAGATGCTTGTGGCATCGTCAGAGCGAAGGATGAGGGAGAGGAAAGGAGGAGGGAAGATGAGAAGGAGGAGGGGAGAAGAGGAGGAGGAGGAGGAGAAGAGGAGGCAAAAAATGAGGCTATTTGTAGCCGTTTTTAAGCGCCGGCCCTGAGGCTTCTGTTTTGGCCTTGAGGCAAAGGAGTGGCCAACACAAAACACGCATAATCAAATCAACCCCGGAGTGAAAACAAGCTTGAGCCCTCTCGGGCCCCTACAATGGTCAATGGTCCGCTTTGTAGCGGGCCTCTGGAGCCGGGCCAGGGAACAGAACCCCTCGGCTCCGCTGGACAAGAACCCCACACAAACAAACACTCGCCCTGCCAGGCCCACCGGATCCATGGCCACTGGCACGATGAAGATAGAGAGAGGGAGGGAGAGAGGGAGAGGGAGAGAGAGAGAGAGAGAGAGAGAGAGAGAATGCAAAAGAGTGCTGCCATGTTTAACAGCTTTAATCCGACTGCTTTCAGTCAGGCACTTCTGGACTGCATACGGGACCCAAATACTGCCAGGGACTCTCTTTTACTCTCTCTCTCTCACACACACACACACACACACACACACACACACAAAATGAAACGATGGAAATTAAGTCAGAAAGTGAGATATTGAAGAGCTGTGAGAGGATGTCCAAACAGCACACACTCATAAATATGTGAGGGACTTGGCATCAGGATTATCACTTTGATGTCTAAATCTGTAATCCCAAGATCCTCAAGAGGAATAAACACTACAAGGATTTTAAGAAGATCCCCATCATCTCTGACATGCAATGACCTTTCTTAATGAGTACTCCACTGTCCAGACAGAACACACACACACACACACCCATACACACAGACTGACACACCCACACCCACAGACTGACACACCCACACACACACCCCACTCTGCAGCATGAAGCACTGTGTCCTTAGACGCAGGTCTCTGCCCCATCACAGTGGGCCATATCCAGCCAATGGGGCACAGAGTAGTTCAGGGTTCAGCACAGTAAAGGCACATGGCAGCTTTTTGGTGCCCTGTCTCTGACATACTGGGGCATCTTCCCATCTTCTATTAGCAGGTTTGCCACTTGCTCTTAGCACTTAGCCTAGTCAGGTCTGCCACTAATCCATATACTGTACTTGGAATACCCCCCAGCTCATTTTGGAATGGCAAGAAGGATTGACATTGGTCCCAAACTCTCCCTGCTTTTGATTGCTGCTTACGAAGTACAGTTTTTTTTTCCCATGGTTTAGAGTCTGGTCCAAAAAAAAAAAAGTTATTTACTTTTTTCATGCAGAATTATGTCTGGGGTTATGTGGGTCAGTGGAGCTTAGTGTGACGGTATGTCAAGTAAACAGGCATTCATAGCCAAAGAGGATGAGAACTCCGATGCCTCCAAACAGCAGCCTCATCAATGGCATCACACAGGAACATTTAACTACTTTACTGGATGTGATCCTATACAACAGCACCTGACCTTACGTTACACTGCCTTACCACCTCCTTTCTCTCGCTCACACACACAGACTCAGACACAGACACAGACACACACAGACACACACACACACACACAGAGAGTTGAGGAACGCTAGGCATACAGTAAGCAGGCCTTTCAGATGCAGATGCACAGATCATTGTTTTAATGAGTGTGGCTCATTCATCTTAACAAAGGGAAGTGGCGAGTGGTCACGCCATTATGCCGCTGCATCTCAGCAGACCGCTAAATTATTTGAATAACAATTGGGGACAGGATGTTACGCAACCATTGTCCCACCACACAAGAAAGCAGTATCCTGCAAACACACGGCCCCTCTAAAATCAAACAAATCTCTTCCCTCGCTTAAGAACATACAGTATAATACAAACCTAGACAGATAGATAGATAGATACTTTATTGATCCCCAGGGGAAATTCAAGCACAAGAGCACTTTCTCAGGAGATTAGGAAAAATAAACATTGGCATCTGGCTGGACAGTGGAATTGATTTTTTTCCGACTTTCTTTTGGGGCTAAATAGGTTTAAGAGACAAGGCGGCAGATGACTGCCGGACGTCCTGTAATGACGATCTCGGCATTCCTGGCCCGGGTTCAGGGCTGGCAGTGGCTCTGGGCTCCGCCACTCTGCCCACAGGGCTGAGGAGGAGAGCGCTGGGACGAATCTCTGGGCTGGGTGAGGGAAGGGAAGCCAACCTGCAGGTGCTTAGTACTGGGTCATTTAGGAGAGAAGGACTCCTACCATGTGGTTGATGATCGGGGTGGAGTGGGAAGGCCCGGGGGAGGGGTTTTGGGGCTGTGTGAGTGATGGTCTTTTGGGCTCAGTGAGCCATACAAGCTATGCCATCGCGCGCACACACACCCCCTTTACTGCCAGGAATGCTCCAGGCCTGTCTGCAATGCCAGCCAAAGATTAGACACAGACTGCATTTTTCGCTCACAGTCTCTCTTGTGGAACGAGGACCGAGAACCATCTCTTCAGACAGATCTGAAGGTGGCTTTAAAAGGTACACTGTGCAGGTTTAGGTATATTTGGCAACTGTAAAGCACCCTCTAAAGTCGCGATATATTTATATTTTACTCTGGTGTTGTAAATAGCAAACTTCTCGTGACTGATCCCCCCTGTACACACAATGAAAATGCTTTTGTTGTGGAGGTGAAGGATTAACAGCAGGCAAAAACTATCTCCAAACAACTTTATCTACTGATTTTCTCGGTAGTGATTCGCTACGTCTATGCTGCATAGCTATGCTAGGTGAACTATTAAAAGTTTGTTTACTATCAAATTGGCTTCGTAAAGGTGAAAATCTTGCATAGTGTACCTTTAAATCCACTATAGTTTGGAGTCCGATGGCAACAGGCCAGTCTGCCTCATAGGGGTGACTCAAGACAGCTCTGCAGGTATTGTCTGTACTGGACCACAAGCATGACTACACATGCATGTATACACACATCTACATGCACACAAACAAATGCACAGCCAGACAGCAAGCCATACAGCAAGCCATACAGCATGCGACGATATAGAACTGTGAATAATGCATGTGCTTTGCCAGTGCATCCCAATTCAGCAGGGCTTCAGCAGAATGCTATTTATTCAGGGACAAATCAAATGAAGGCCTCAAGCTGAGATGCCCTCATTAGGACAGATCCCCGAGTTCCTGGGCCCTGGGAGCCACTGTTGCTCCCTGGTGAGTGTGTGTGTGTGTGTGTGTTTTTGTGTAGCGAGTCACTAAGCTATTATTCTATGGGTGGGCTAGTGTGTGTCAATTCTCACAGAGCCGTTTGTCTGAGAGTGGACTGCTGTATGTATGTGTGTGTGGGAGTGTCTATTCTGTAATGAGGAGTCCATGTTGTTTCTGAAGGGGAAGGAAGTGTGACGGGGCGGGATGTGTGTGTGTGTGTGTGTGTGTGTGTGTGTGTGTGTGTGTGTGTGTGTGTGTGTGTGTAGCGCCTCACTGCCCTTCTCTGAAATATTAATAGAGTGGCGTCTCCCACCCTCTCCTGCCCAGTGCCTGGTGAGCGAGTGGCATACTTTCAGCCCGTTGTGGCGAGGGAGCACACACACACACACACACACAAACACGCACGCACACACACACACACACAGACACACACGCACAGACACACACACACACACACACACACACACGTACACGTACACGCACACACACACACGCACATTCACACAGCAATAACCAAGAGCCTTTATCTGCAACCTGTCTGCAAAGAGCTGCTCCTAATAACGAGTGCATTACAAGCTTGTCGCGGCATGATAAAATATAGGTCAAACATGGGGAGAGAGCTGGAGAAATAGGCTAACCAGCAGGGAGAGGGAGGGCGGCAGAGAGTGCGAATTGGAAAAAAGAAAAACGGGAAACAGAAAGGGAAAGTACAAAGAGGGGAAACGTGTGCGTAGGAGGAGGGTAGTGGTGGTAGAGGGTGGCATTATGGTTTGAGCAGATTAAAGTCAATTGGATTTAAGCTCGGGCGTCTCTCACACTTACTCTTACTGTGCATGTGGTCTGTGAGGAGTAAGCAGTGTATGAGAGAGTGTGTGAGTGTGTGTGTGTGTGTGTGTGTGTGTGTGTGTGGCACACAGAGTCCCATCAGCAGAACACAGAGAATTCCTCCTAACTGCTGCATAGCTAGATGAGAGAGAGCGAGAGAGAGAGAGAGAGAGAGAAAAAAGGAAGAGGGTAAAGGACAGAGAGACAGAAAAGGAGACTGAGAAAGACACAAGATAGATTATCAGAGAGAGGGAGTAGAGAGAGAGGCAGAGGGGGAAGGACCAGAGAGAGACTAAATAGAAAGATTGAAAGAAAGAGAAGACAGGGCTGAGAGAAAGAAAGATGAGAGAGACACACAAAGCAAGAGGAGAGGAGAGGAGAGGTGAGGAGTGGAGAGGAGTTGGAGAAGAGAGGAGAGGAGAGGAAAGGAGAGGAAAGGAGAGAAGAGGAGAGGAGACGAGAGGAGAGGTGAGGAGAGGAAAGGAGAGAAGAGGAGAGGAGACGAGAGGAGACGAGAGGAGAGGTGAGGAGAGGTGAGGAGTTAGAGAGGAGAAGAGAGGAGAGGAAAGGAGAGAAGAGGAGAGGAGACGAGAGGAGAGGTGAGGAGTGGAGAGGAGTTAGAGAGGAGAAGAGAGGAGAGGAGCTAATGAGGAGCCTGCAGTGGCTCGACCAGGAGAAGGAATGCCACACGAGTCACAGCACATCAGTCACACAAGGCGCCAGTACACACACATGGACACAGGCATCCCCCACAGAGAGAGAGAGAGAGAGAGAGAGAGAGAGAGAATGATAGAAGAACGATAGACAAAAACAGCAAAAGGGAGAGATAGAGTGAAGAAAGAGGGATTGATAGAAGACTAAATCGAGGGAAAGGAGGGAAGAATAGAGGCCAGGGCAAATGAGGCATTCTGGGGCAGCAAGCCGTCAATGTCAGGTGTGCTAGATGTGTGTGTTAAAGAAGTTCACACACATACATTCATATCTACACACACACACACACACACACACACACACACACACACACTCATACTACACACACACACACACATACTCATATCCAATGGCTCAGAATCTAGTCAGTGGTAGCAGTGGATTTCAGGTACAGCTTAGAAAAATCCAATAACGTTGACTGTACATTCTGTGAAAATGCAGTTCTTGGACAAGCTTTGATGGTTTTAAGCTTAGTCAGCACTGCAGAGTTCAGAAACTTGCTGGAGGCGGGAAGAGAGACAATGGACGAACACCTAAAATACTCCCACCGACCCACACTAAATGTGCGCACACACACACACACACACACACACAAAAGGGTGGCCTTAATGATTAAGAAGGCAGCACACGTGTGTAAGAGTTCCAACTTCCAGCTGCCGTTCAAACAAAGCTGCAGGGACAACCACATCCACATATCTTTACATTAGATGCACAAGCACGCCCGCACGGCATGCATTACAGAGAGAGACGCACACTTCTCAAACACACATACACACACTTCTCAAACACACACACTCACACAGGGTCTGTATGACTTTATATTCTGCATGCAAATGACTGGCATACAGATACACACGCATATATAGCTGTCTACACAGCTTTTCCTAGACCTACACACACACACACACACACACACACACGGAACTGGCTTTATGTTGGACGCACATACACTGCCCACTGTCCAGTGCGTCTGTAGCGGACGACTAGAGTGATTAGGAGACATGAGCTAAGTGCGGGGAAGGCGCGTGCGGATGGGAGCGCCGGACGCATTAAAAACGCCGCCAAGGTCACGGCCGAAGATAAGCAGCACATCAGGAAAGCCGCATGCCTGAGTCGCTGGGGACAACCAATCCCTAGCATTACCGATCCAGAGATAGCAACTGCCACACTAGTGCACATACATGCATATATCACACACACAGATAGATGCTAATATTTTCTCTCTCACACATACACACACCTGGATGCATGTTCGTGTCCACACACACACACACACACACAGGCTTATAGAAATACTCATAGGCAAATACTCAGTAGGGGTGGGCGATATGGACAAAAAATTATATCTCGATAGTTTTTGTGATTGTAACGATAACGATTATTAGTCGATATCCTTTAAAAAAAATGTTTTGTTAAAGTCTGAGTTACTTTACCGCTAATTATTTATGAATAGCATCATTACAATAATAACCAATAACCTAACCTGTGACTTTTTAACCAAATCAACCAATGCATTGTCACTCTATGACACATTTCCAATTCTGCCCCCACTTGGGTGTGTGGCAATGACATGGTCTAGCCAGCTACATTAGAGAAGATGAATAGGCCTAACAGTTTCCCAAGAGAAAGTCTGAGGCTGAAGTTCCTTTCAAACCTTTACATAGGATTCACTGTAAAACTAAGCAGACCAACAGAGTACATATCAGTTATTTCCTTCTATGTTTTGTTTAAGAACACTAGCCTTCCAAGAGGCTAGCATTCCAAGTTACAGAATAGAAACTAATGCGTTAGCTTATGGCTAATGTATATGAGAAATCCCATAGAGATGCTAACGTTAGCATAATCGGTAAAAGTAGATATTTACAGCGAGCGAACTTCAGTCCATTTACAAAAGAGTTACTTGAGAATAGTTCTTTGTTTACAACTGACTATTAAAATACTCAAAGGCTAATGTTTTCTCTCCATATAATACCGTGTAGGAAAAAAACGTGACTGTCTCATCAATGCTACTTGAACAGAAGTAGCCGCATAAAATCCCAAGTAGGCTACTCTTGCTGCACAAAATAAACATTAGGCGTGCATGGGACAACGTTGTGACCCACTAGTGGTCACGTGACACTTGCTCTGCTGCAGCCAGGGGCTTCCCCTCATACACCTCCTGGGAATGTATGAGTCTTCAATGCGTGATTTCCAGTGTTTTTCCCCCATAAGTAATTTAAATACTCGATAATGTCAAACTGCACATCGTTAAAACAACAATCACGATATTATCGCAGACGATATATATCGCCCAACCCTAATACTCATAGAAGCAAATACAAGGACACACGCGTGCCCACACACACACACACACACACACACACACACACACACACACACATCAAAGAATCCAGTGAGGCAGAGGCGCGTTTGTGTGCTTTCAAAAATTGGGGTCAAGTTCATGCATTAGTGATCTGTGTGGGGAAGTGGAGTGGAGGCAGACTCTACTGTATGTTTTAATTCATTAATGCCCCCTCTTTTCTCTCTCTCTATCTCTATCTCGTCACAGGGGTATCCATCTCTTCAAACGCTCCACCGCTGATGGGGACTTCTTCTATCCAACAGTCGCCTTATCTGTACTTTTTCAACTTGGGGGATTCTGGCTTGTCTTAAAGCAGGATTTTGCTCAAGAGCCACTCCACCCCACTCAGGGTGAACAAGAGGTTGGATGTTTGAAAATGAGAAAGCTGGGGGAACGTTGGGCGAGTCTCCGCACACAAAAAGCTCAAGGCCTTTGCAGAGTCTCTTCACAAGAGTTTTACAGAAAGAAGAAAAGCTACCTGATTTTTCTGCTCCCCTGCTTATTCTAGACAAGAAACACTAGGCTTGAGCTAGGCTTACAGCTTTCAGAAAACCTGTGGCACTCCAAGACACCAAGGTTCTCCGACAGACAAATCATATGCTTAAACTTCATCTAATTACCTATCGGGGAGTGACCCCAGAAATGTCACTGTAATTACAACAACAGCCGAGACCTTTCCAAACTGCCGTCATGGCCTCAGCGAGAGAGCCAAGCCAAGCTCATTCTGTTCGTTCGTTTGTGAACTGGGTCACACGCTGCCCTCCCCTTACAGTACTTTCGTCCGCTGTTTCCATGTGCCGCACATCAGCGAGGTTTTGTTTGGACGTCTTCATGTGCCATCTCCACTACTGTAATTACACGGCTGCTTCCAATCACGCTGACAGCGGGAGCTTGGCGCTTCCACAGGCCTGGTTTGTGTCATAATTACACCGGGCCGCCGTGAGGCCAATCAAACGCGGATCACTGGGATCACAGAAATTATTCTGCACCTGACTTCGGTGTTCTGATAATATGGCTCTTTATATGGCTCTCCTATGAAAACACAACATTAAAATAGCAAGGGAAAAAGCTCTGCCTCCAGTCCTGGCCAGAACAATAGGCTGCCTAAGATGGGGATGGAGGCAAATGAGAGCCCCTTATGCAAGTTCTAATCACAAGTTTATCTCGAATCCCCCGTTGCTATGGGGCAGATGGGTGTCATGGGAACCAAATTAGAGCTCCTGTTCCACCTGAACACAGACATATGCAGAAACAGAGCACGCTCAGTGGGGTGCAGGGTCTTTTAATCCAACCACTGCCGCGCCGACCAATAGATAGGCGGGGGAGCGCACCCTCATTGAGGGCCTCCCCCGACCTGAGAGAGTGAGGAAGTCAGCCTTCAGTAGACATTAGCGAGGAGCAGGCAGGTTAAAGAGAGAAGGCAGGGGCACTCTTTTACCCCATGCTGCTAACTAGATGGGGGGAAGATTTTTACAAGAGCTGTTGATCTGACAACCAAGTCAAGGCTGCTGCGTCAAAAAGAAAAAAAGAAAAAAGGTTACAAAAAAAAGGTCACATGCTTCTTGTGAGTTAATGCTAATAAGTAACTCGTTAGCAAAATCCTGCCGCAGTCTTCGTTTGCTGATGTTCTTTCAATTAGGGGCAAGGAAAACAGAGAGAGAAATAAACAGGAGTGGCGCCTGGTAAGGGAGGATCAAAGGCAGAACTGCAGCAGAGAGAGAGAGCATTAGAAATGTCATTGGGGAATGTGCCGAGTGAACTGACTACTGCAATTTACTACTTGCTGTGCTGTTGCCATGGAGGGTTGGAGATGAGGGGAAGATGGGGGGGGCAGGGGGGGTTAAAGTGCTCCTTGATACCCCCAGCCAAGAAAGCCAACCAACGGTCCAACAGCTTCCCTTTCCACCCTACAAAAAATGCCCCAGCGTACTGTAGGGCAAGACCCTTTGCTGAGTGGGCCACATATCTATCCTGGCTCGCTCCTTCCTTCGTCAAACACATCCTACACAGGACTACTTCAGATCCACCAAGCCGTTGGAGCTCTACTTCCCAGCAACAAGAGCAGCACACAGGGAGAGCTCACAGCAAACAAACATGCCTCAATCCCTGAATATTAACAAGACTGCACACACAGCCAGAGAATATGGTATGGAGTGGGGGTTGGACTTTTTTTTTTTTTTTTAAATGAATCGTAAACTCCTATTGGCTGACGCAAATCAGTCATGCTTGGGTTACAGTTGATCATTAATAAAGACCATCACGAGAGAGAGAGAGAGAGAGAGAGAGAGAGAGAGAGAGAGAGAGAGAGAGAGAGAGAGAATAACCCAAGCCATCAAGCGACCATGGGCGGAGGGGCAAGACAATGGGGCTGGCCAGGAGGTGGAGGGTTAATGGGGGAATCCTTCTGTTGTCCAGGGACAGCTGCTCCCTAGGAGCAGGATGGTCTCCACATTAACATGGGACCTCCATATATCAATGGGAGGTCAGGGGAGATCTCCACCAGCCTCAGACCAGAGCAGAGCAGAGCTCACTGGCTCTTGGACTGAAGCATAAGAATTTCCCTCACGGGATCAAAAGAGTATATATACTTATAAGAAAACAAACAAACACCTACAATGCTGATTTTTGTGGGCATATCGAAAATCAAGAAGAGGAGAAGAGGAGGAGGAGGAGGAGGAAGAGGTGCTGTATAATCTATCTGGATGGTGAACAGAAAAAAATCATGACAATTTGTTCTGAATCACAATAAGTCGTCGATTAAATGATGCAGAAAGAGCTTATTCTAGAATACAGCTGTAGCAAAAGGGATTAAGGTTTTCTTTGGGCAACTGTATAAGTGTAAGTCTTTGTGTGTGTGTGTGTGTGTGTGTGTGTGTGTGTGTGATTGTGAGAGTATAACAGTAAAGAGGGAGTACAGTAATGCAGAAGAAAAGGGATGGGAGATTCACATTTAATGAAGCAACACATAAATCCCTTTAACCTCTTCAGACCAGAAAAATCAATCACTCGTGATAAATATTGGTTCATGCTATGGTAATAGATTTATCAGGTCTCTGTCCCCCAAGCCTAAAGATAATCATCTCATGAAGGAGAATGGCTCTTCTAAACAACACCACTAAAAAAAAAAAAAAAAAAAAAAAAAAAAAAAAAA
Source organism: Alosa sapidissima (assembly GCF_018492685.1). Classification (NCBI taxonomy): domain Eukaryota; kingdom Metazoa; phylum Chordata; class Actinopteri; order Clupeiformes; family Clupeidae; genus Alosa; species Alosa sapidissima. The sequence goes on along the minus strand of NC_055960.1, from coordinate 26,421,497 downwards.
AAAAGAAACCCACAAGGTCATCCAGGACCCAAGTGACTGGGTGATTGGAACATTAGCACACATTTCTGGACGCTGATCGTATGCTCAACGCAGTGGAGGAAAAAAACATTCCAGAAATATTTCTCCATTATGATGCGACACAGGGCCAGAGAGGTGGATTTAAGCAGGGTCTCGCAATCGATGGGGGCATTTGCATGTTAAAAGCAGGCTGTTCCGTCAGCACAAGTAAAGCAGCAAGGGGGAGATTAGTCACTGCAGCGGACCGAGCGTGACCGAGTGCGAGTTTCCAACCAGAGTGCTCACTCAACGCTCACTTTCCTCAAGGTCACGTTCAGAATCGCAACGAGTGGGGCGCGCTCCACTTTGAACGGCATTATTTGCAGCCATTCCCCAGCCACATCATTATTTCAAATCAAATCAATGCTTCGACTTCTAAAGCGAGTCGGAAAAGCTCAGCGAAACACCATTGAGGGGGGAAAAAAAGTCCCCAATTAAGCCAGGCCTAATGAGGGCAAACTCTGAAAAACATAAACACAAACAATTTCCACAAACAAATAAACAAATAATGCCACTAATGCCCTTTCCATTTAGACTAATCCCGAGAAGCGGCAAGAGCAGATTTGGTTTGAATTCCCGGTACATTTTGCATCTGTAGAGAAATGCCCTTTGTGCTCAGTCCATTTGCTGGGAACAGCTGAATAAGTAAAATGATAGGTTTTCTTACAGAGCCACCAAACCATAACAAAACCCACTTGTTCTGGCACAGCTCCAAGTGGGGCCATCTGGCTAGTTAACTGCACTGCCTCCAGTCCTCTTACTAGTAGTTACTAACACTGACTTAAACCAAACCAAAACATTATTAACATCACAAAACAACACTAACAGCATGTTAACAATAATTCATAAGCTGGTAACATGGTTCATTGGGCATGAACAATAGGAAATCCAATGATCTTGTCAGTTTGAATTGAACCTATATTAGGGTGGCACAGCTCACCAAATATTAGCACAGTTGAGTTCATATATAACATGGCAATAAATAAATAACTTCAAACGTTAAATATTACCCTGCTTTTCTTTATCATGTATTGCACAGAATACATGAAGGGGAAAACCAGGTTAAAGAGAATAAGTGAACAACTTTTTGATTAAGAGTGGAGGAGAGAAGAAAAAAAGAACGATGGTTACACTGACGTTGCCAAGACCTTCAGGAGGACCATGGTGTGTTTTCATTCTCTGGCGTTTTGCCCCCATGCACAGGCGGTTTCCCTGGCCAAAGTTTTTCTTTTTTTTTTTTTGGAGAGGTGCGGAAACAGTTTCAGCGTGAGGAACAAAGAGTGGAGCGGCTCGAATCCAGCCAGGCCCGGGCAGCACTCAGCGGCCCATTGTCTGGTGTGAGGGGGGGGGGGGGGGGGGGGGCACAGTGTGATAGGACCGGCAGATATGCCTAAACCGACACTGACTCGAACCCTTCCAATAGGCAGCCCCTAATCCTCTGCCCCTGTCCCGTTCCAAACATTCAGATGATGTCATCCCAAAATGCCCCTCCGGCTCATCCGGACAGGAGCGCAGAGCGCAGCACAGGCGAGGCCGGCTCACAAAGGAGACACTGCCATTGTGAGATGAGCCAACGGCAGGAAATCAGATACCAATACCCCCCACCCCACACACACACACTTAACCCTACTCACATGCTACACCATTTACCCAGTCCATCCTAAATCTGCCCAGACTACTCACACACACACGCGTATACACAAACATGCCTCCAACATGCCATCGTCCCAAATGAGATTATGCTCATGAGATCACAAATTAGTGCGGCCATAATCAGCTCTTATACGTCATCAGAATGGCTGCTATTTATGAATAAAGCAACAGGGAGAGTCATTTATGCTCATATATATTCTGAATAAAACACAATGTTGAAATTCCCCACGAGAGATACAACTATAATCCGTGTAAAAAATACATTTGAAACTCCTACAGTAAAGGACAATTTCTAGACATCCACACCCAGGGGTACGGATGGAGGCCCCTGTATTAAGGCTAACTCTTATTGGTTACTTGAGGGCCCCAGTAGTGTCAAAAGGTCACTAAATGATAGAGGATTAGCCGCTGAGCTACGGGGTCATGGTACTGGGCCGCAGTCCGAGAAGGGGGCCAGTTGGCCTTAAAAATTGGCGTCCCTGCCAACACTCTCAGAACTTATGGGCTACCCCTCCCCCTGACCCCAACCCCCCCCCCCCCCCCCCCCCCCCCCCCCTTGTCTTTAGGTCCACAAAGGGACCCTCCCCCCATCGTCCCCACCCACCAGGAATTTCTCAAGCATTGCTGGGGTCACTATGACAACCGCTTGCTTAACAAAGCATTTCTCTTGGCCATTCTTCCCTTTGAGCGAACAGAGACAGAGAGCAAGAGGGAGAGAGAGAGAGAGAGAGAGAGAGAGAGAGAGAGAGAGAGAGAGAGAGAGAGAGAGAGAGAGAGAGAGAGAGAGAGAGAGAGAGAGAGAGAGAGAGAGAGAGAGAGAGCTCAACAGTCATATGAAAAAAGAAAAGAGGTGGCTGTGGTGGCTGAGGGGTGGAAAGAAGACAGGAGGGAGGAATAGAGGGTGAAAGAGTTGAGCATTTTAGGTACGGGACGAATGCGGTAGAGCAAAGTGATGAAAAGAAAAGGTTGAACAGCACGAAAAAGAAGGAGCGAACACTACAAAACATCAATAGCACTGGAGTGACAGGTAAGTGAGAGAAAGAGAGAAAGATAGTGATGGAGGGAAAGGCAGAAAAACGAAAAAAGAATGAAAAAAAAAATCCAAGATTTCCATGAAGGCCTTTGACCAATGAGCTCATGGGAGGTGAACGTGGGCCAGAGGGGAAGTAGAGCACAGAGCTACACATCCAGCACCTCCCCTCTTCCCCCACACAACAGAGACCCACATCCAGCACCTCCACATCCAGCACCTCCCCTCCTGCCCCACACAACACAGACCCACATCCAGCACCTCCCAGCACCTCCACATCAGGCACCTCCCCTCCTCCCCCACACAACACAGACCCACATCCAGCACCTCCCAGCACCTCCACATCCAGCACCTCCCCTCCTCCCCCACACAACACAGACCCACATCCAGCACCTCCCCTCCTCCCCCACACAACACAGACCCACATCCAGCACCTCCCCTCCTCCCCCATACAACACAGACCTACATTCACAACATTCCTACTACACCTCAACTATTCAGAGACAGTAGGTCAAACACAGGTGTCCTTCAGACTTCACTTTAAGAGGCCACTGACCTCCAGCTCTTCATTCCAGCTCGGCCAGAGAATAACTCGGACAATAACTCTGAGAATAACTTGGACACAGGATACGTCCTGTTCTCCAATCATCTTAAGGGGTCGGTATGAACTCCACCAGACTTAAAAAAAGAACAAAAAAAAAAATATTTCAGCTGCGAACTCGCCGCTTTTTATCTATTCAATACAGAGCTAATTGAGTGTGGCCAGAGGTGCAGAGCTAATATTACAGGCGAAGCTGGCGGCGGGCACTGGTGCTGGAGTGGGCGAGGTGGGGCGGGGAAAGGAGCGCGAGGAACACTATCCCCCCTCGGAGCTCACATTCCTAATCTCCCATAATGACATTAGGGAGCGCCGGCCGCAATGGAGCTGGTGAACTCGGGCAGAGGCAGGACACAGGATGGATTCTACATGGGGAAGGGACCGGGGGGGTGTAAGAGAGAGAGAGAGAGAGAGAGAGAGAGAGAGAGAATCCAAGAAGAGTAGACTCACAACCCATGCCACTCAGAGGGGAGATAGAAAGGCAAACAGCGAAAAGAGAAAAGACAAAACATGCAGCTCTCCCACGCAGAAGACAGTTCAAAGCCACCGAGCGCCAGCGACCATGTGTACACAAGAATGAAATAGTCCAGTATTCAAAACACTCATTTGAATATTTTACGTGCTCAGACACTGGCGGGTCGATTTCGCATTCATACAGACTCAGCAAGCAACAATTTTGAGCCCACTACGTTGCTATGTGAGAATGATTCATAGAAAACTTTAATACCCTGAGCAACCCGCTTAAGGAACCCTGAGCATCCAACTTAAGGAACCCGTTCAAGAACCCACCAAGAACCTAATTCTAAATCACAGTATTACTGAAAGTGTGTGCATGTCTGTGGCAACACAAGACATCAACCTTTACAGAGCAGAGGTCAAAAGCTCAGCATTAGCCATGATGAGGGCCCTCCGGAGTTCCCCTGTATAAGCTCAGACCTGCCAGACACAGGGTAGGGACGAGAGAGAGAGAGACAGAGAGAGAGAGAGAGAGAGAGAGAGAGGAGCCAGAGGCAACTCAGACCACCTATGTGGAGAGAGCTGACGCACCGTGAGAGCATTGGTTTGCGCTGTGTGTGACCTACAGGCACACACAGTCAGAGCAAATACCAAAACACACACACACACACACAGACAGACAATCTCTGCCAGACCCCCTCTATTAAAAACACTGTTTATAGAGGGAGGAACTGGCAGGAAAATCAAAAGGCACCTTGACATTTTTAGTCACAGACTGACACACACGCACACACAGCCTAAAGCTTCACCTATTCACACAGCCTCTGCTTGGGGCCTTCACCCCTGCTCACCAAGCCTCGTAACTTCCATCTTTACTGGAGGTTGCTGGGCATTCACAGCGCTCGGGGAGGACTTAGCATCAGACGCTGTGTGAACCAAGCGCCAAATCTCTTCATCAGCTGCCTTTACAACTGTAATCTAGGTTTGAGAATCACACTGGGACCCACGGTTCTCCATGAGCAACGATACTACGAGTAAGCATTCTTAATCCAGCATATTAACAAGGGGGGGTGTGGGGGTGTCTCTAGCAGCCTTGAGCTCCTCTAGGCGCCATGCCATTTAATCTGGCTTCCTAATTGAGTGCATAGTGGATTAATGTAACATCCAATGGCCGCCAGTGTGAGCCAGGGCGGCAACAGGACCCGGGTTTTGGAGACAGGAATGGAGGGGTGTTGCGGACGACAGGCCTCTATTTTGACAGGTCTGGCCAAAAGGGGGGCTTCCCAGGACAAACAACCTACAGCAAGGCTGGAGGAGGGATTAAACTCCATTTGCACTGGAGCTGAACCAGACAAGTGAACAGACCAGCCAGTGTAACGTTATATAGAACCCACAAGTTAGGCATCTTTCTCTGATCTGCATTTATGTGCACACTAATATGAATATGTGTATTTACTGTTTAATATAATATCTGCATAATCGCTGACATTATGTGTTTTCAGGAGAAGCACATTTAGAAAAAATCTGAAATACAAAAATTCTTAAAGTGTTTAATTGAACCCAGCATCTAGAGACGGGGTGATTTGACATGGGCTCACAACATACAGATAGCTCTACTTCTAAATGCCCATCTGCCAATCGGATTGAATGTACAGCACAAAGTCCCACCTCGTCGCACACATCCAGTCATGGCACACACAACAAAGGCCGCTGTTGCATTGTGAGTGGACTGTGTGAAGTGAGCAAGGGGGTGTTATATAACAGAACAGAACAGAAAAGAGCAGTCAGGTGAGAAGAAGCATCTGGGACAGCAATCTGGGTGGGGGTGGGGGTGGGGGTGCTTCAAGCATGAGTTGGAACATGAAAAACATCTACACACTACAGCACATACACATCTGTTAGTTTGGCTCTGCTGACTGACTCCACAGCCAGCTCGACTCCCAGCAGCACGTGTGTTATTACTCGTGTGTGTGCATATTCAGTTTGTTATACAGAACCCCCCCCCCCCCACACACACACACACACACACACACCTCTTAGCTACTCTCTATTCATATCTCTCTCTCTCTCTTTTGTCGTCTCTCACAGTTTTTAATACTTCTCTCCCCCTCCCCCACTTTCAGCTCCTCTCTTTCTTAATCCTTCCTTTCTTATATCCCATCTCACCTATTTATACCTCCCTCATTTTTCTCCTCCCTCATTTTTCTCCCCCCTCTTTCTTCTATGCGTCTCATTTTTCTTTCTTGCCCTCGCTCTCTGACACACACTCAGCAGGTGCAGAATCATGCTCTGAAGAGTCCGGCTTTTTAATTGGTCTAGACTGGCCCACAGCTGTTCCCCTCCTATCCTTCCCCATACCCCCCCCCCACCCCCACCCATCCCAGGATTCAGCAGAAGCCCCCCAAGCCGTGGAGATCGATCTGGCAGCTTTGTGTCTGCTCCAAGAAGAGGACAGCCCCTTTCATCCGTCACCAGGGGACCTTCTTCCATCTTAAAGGGACTCATGGGACACCTGACCATAAACAACAACAAAAAAAAATACAAGGCGTTGCCATGGCACAGCGCCATGGCGATGATCCAGCAGAGGTAACGAACCCCAGGACAACAAGAGTGGGGAGGGGTGGAGGGAAAAAAATAAAAATCATCGGCATTACCATTACGATTATGTCCCTCTCCCATCATATTTCCTTGTCAGTACAACCCCCAACTCCAAGTCCTTAAACCAACAATGATATTCTAAAGAGATGAGCAATGTAGCCTCTCTCCTTGTGCTCTTAATATCAGCTGCTAAAGCTTCTTACAAAGAGGTAAAATGTAGATAAGGCTGCTGGATGGGCCTGTAAGTGTTCAAGGTCACAGATGAGGACAGCCTCATATGACTCAGTGACTCATAATAACATAGGCAGACACAAACAGAAACCGCCGCTCTACCAGTTCAGTCACATTTTTCTGCAAAGAATCAAATCTGTTATTTGCTACGTCAACCGAGAATTTATTGGCTGCTTAAATCTAATAAAATGACTAGAGTACACAGAACAATTGAATCCCCCCCCCCCAAAGTCTTGGCTCTGTTTAGACAGCAACATCAGGTCTGATATAAAAAAAAAACATTAGCCTCCATGTTTGGGGTTATATTTGGGCTAAACAGATTTTGTGTGATAGATGAGAAGGGCAATTAACTTATCTGAAAAGTGTCAGTGACGTGAATACGGTGTTAAAAGCTCAATCTGACACAGCTCTCAGGACTATTGATTGTACAATTCATCCATTTCCAGGCAGTCTTCCTGGAATACACATTTACAGTGTTTACAAATTTGCCAATAATATATGGGAGGGAAAACTAAAACCATCCAGGCAAAGATCCAGGCAATCCAGGTAAACATTATTTCACCTGAAGTGACCACTACCCTTTCCTGTTGTGCCAAAACATTGCATGAGTGTGATTCTGTTTGACAGAAAAAAACAACCCTCTCTAGCATCTCCCAAAGGTCCCAGCAATCCTGCAACAAGCATTACACCCACACAAACTGCCATTTAAATTCATGACAGCACATTGATCACAATCAAGTCACTGTGGCACCATGCACGGCCTAACAAGATGACAAATGACAGGGAGTGACAGAGGGGGCAGCGCTCCCCGGTAACCCAAACGCAACATTTCCGCAACCAACGTCTTCATAAATCTGTCCACCTCTGCAAGCAGCAGAGGGATGACTAATCCCACGTATTAACCACACCGTTGCATCTACTGAGCACACATATCAGCCTCATTCTTTGAATGTTAATTATTCCTCTTCATGTTTAATATAGAAGCTTTGAGCACTGCCGGGCAGAGTGTGGAGCGGCTCCTACATTAAACATTTCATGAGGACCTCTTCAAAGCAACAGCAATCCGTGAGTGTTAGGCGTATAGAAAAATGTCTCTAATCTCAAAAGCACAAAGCAGGTGACCAGATATGGTGTGGTTCTGTTCTGTGGTTCCACACCAGATCCAGGACCAGATACGGTGTGGTTCTGTTCTGTGGTTTCACACCAGATCTGGTCCTGGTTCTGTTCAGGACCAGATCTTTTCCAGATTTGAATAATTAACAAATGAGACCTTGACTTATGACCTTAAGAGTTTAGTCATGGTGCAATATTTTAAAGAACTTTTATACTTGTTTTCAGATTGCACTGGACTTGTAGGTTGTAGGACAAAACATTCAAAAACTATCAAATTTCTTCTAAATACTGAATAAGGTTAAGGGTTGAAAGTGAAGTCTGTCAGGGAGATCACTTTTATAATCTTAAAACAATGAAGAGGTCTAAGAAGATGTAAGAATAAAAAAAGCCATTCACTCACCTGAGACTGCAATCCTCATGGAAGCCTCCAGGGGTCTGTTGTTGTCAAGGTCACGGCTCAGCCGAATCTCTCCAGTGCTCTGGTTGAGCAAGACCAGATTTAACTCATTTCCAGCCTCAAAGCTGTAATGCAGCTGGTCCGACACATCCGGGTCGAAAGCCGGGATCCGGCCAATCACACCTGTGGGGAAGCTGTTGGACTTGTCCGTCACATAGTTGTTGAAGATGATCTGGAAGTTTTTGAGGACGGGGACGTTGTCGTTCTTGTCAATGAGCTTGATGTGGACCGTGGCTCGGCTCACCAGTGGGGCAGAGGTGGCCTGGACCACGATCACATACTCAGAGCGGACCTCGTAGTCCAGGTCCATCAGCGCAGTGAGTTCCCCAGAGAAGATGTCCAGCTGGAACACCTCAGGGATGTTGCCCTCCACAATCTGGTACATGATCTGAGCGTTGCTCCCCTCATCGGGGTCCGAGGCTGATATGTGGGCGACCACCAGCCCAATGGGGCTGTTCTCTTCCACCAAGATGTCAAACTCGTCTTTCTCAAACACGGGAGGGTTATCGTTCACGTCCAGGATTGTCACCTGGATGTCCACGGGTGTTTTGAGAGCCGGCACTCCTTTATCCACCGCGTAAGCCTGCAGGTTGTAAATCGGCATGTTTTCACGGTCAAGGCGTCGCAGCGTGCGGACAATCCCAGAGGTGGACTCAATGATGAAGTCACCATCACCATCTTCACCACCTTGGAAGGTGTAGAACACGCGTCCGTTGAGCCCAGAGTCGCGGTCTGTGGCGGACACCTGGACCACGCTGGTGAACACCGGCACGTCCTCCATCACCGAGCCCGTGTAGCGATCTCGGATGAAACGCGGGGAGTTATCGTTTACGTCGCTCACTAAGATCTCCAAGTAGGTTGTGTCGGACTTCTGTGGGATGCCATTGTCCCGGGCTGTGATGGCCAGCGTGTAGGACAACTGGTCTTCATAGTCCAGCTCCATTTGCGTTGTAACCGCTCCCGTGTCGGGGTCGATGTTGAACTGCGGGATGCTGTCGTCCATGAAGTAAGTGATTCGTGCGTTCTCCCCAGTATCCTCGTCTGTGGCACTAATCACCACCACGGTGGTCCCAACGGGTCGGTCCTCGTTGATGTTCACAGTGTAGTGGGAGCTCTGAAACACTGGCCGGTGCGTGTTGGCGTCAGTCACGTTGATGTAGACCTTGGTGGTGTCAAATCGTGTGCCGTCTGAGGCAGTGACGCTTAGCACGTACTGTCGTTCGAGCTTGTAGTCCAGCGGCAAAGCCAGCGTGATGAGACCACCACCGCTCTGGCTCGTGATGGAGAACCGGTTGCGCGTGTTACCACTAGAGATCTGGTAGGTCACCACGCTATTGATGTCCTGGTCCACGGCCGACACGGTCACCACGCTTGTCCCCACAGCAGCGTCCTCATTCAGACGCATGTAGTAGGCCTTCTGCGTGAACTCTGGATTGTTGTCGTTCACGTCGAGAATGGTCATGCTGATGCTGGCCGAGGAGGACATGATGGGTGTCCCATGGTCACGAGCCTCGACGCCGAAGTTATAGAAGTCCACACTCTCTCGGTCGAGCTCGGCCGCCACCACAATCCAGCCTGTGCTGTTGTTGATGGTGAAGGGGAAGTTGGGGGTGGTCTCCACCAGGCGGTAATCCAGACGCGAGTTGTCCCCAGAGTCGGCGTCTACTGCCTGGATATGGATGACTGAGTAGCCCACCGGGACATTCTCCAGCACGGTGGCCTGGAAGGGGGTGCTCACGAAAATGGGTGCGTTGTCATTGACGTCGAGCACCTGCACCGTGACCAGACCGCTGATGTTGGAGAGCGGGGGGCGACCGCCGTCCTGCGCACGGATGCGGAGTGTGTATTCCTTGTTGGCCTCGTAGTCCAGCTGGCTTACAAGGTCCATCTTGCCACTCTGGGCGTCGATGTAGAACTGGCCTCGCGTGTTACCGCTCATGATGCTGAAGTGGACCACCGCGTTGCTACCCTTGTCCTGGTCCGTGGCGGTCACCTGGAGGATCTCTGTGTTGGGCGCCAGGTCTTCAGGCACCTGCACCACGTATCGCTTTTCGCTAAACTGAGGTGCATTGTCATTTTCGTCCTCCACCACGATATGTACGGTTGCCGTAGCACTGCGTGGGCCTGGCTCCTGACCTTGGTCATTGGCCTCTACCAGAAGCATGTAGGCATCAACAGATTCGCGGTCTACAGGGCCCTTGGTACGAATCACCCCTGAGCGTGAGTCGATCTCAAATACGTCATTGGTGCCGTTGCTGTTGATCACGTGGTAGAAGATGTTTCCGTTGACAGGTGCATCTCCATCAGTGGCACGCACAGTCAGAACCTCATAGCCAATCTCCAAGTTTTCACGCACACTCTCTTTGTAGTCCTGCTGTTCAAAGACAGGGTCGTGGTCATTCGTGTCGCTCACTGTTATAGTCAGTGTTGCCATTGCTGTGCGCCTTGGTGTGCCATGGTCCACTGCAGTCACTCGAAACACATGCGTGTCCTTGGTCTCCCTATCCAGTATCTCAACCGTGGAAACGATCCCACTGACAGAGTCAACGGCAAAAAGATTGTTGGAGCGGCTGTCGAACAGAGCCTCAATGAAGTAATCCAGTCTGCCTGCCTCCCCCTCATCAGGGTCCACAGCTTTCAAAACAATCACAGGAGTGCCAGCTGGCTTGTTTTCTGGCACTGACACCTGGTACATGGGTGGCTGAAACTGTGGGCTACTGTTGACATTCCGCTTCCTTCTGCTTATTAGACCAGAGTCCGACAGGGCCGCTCTCTTTAGCAGCTTCTCCAGATAGCCTTGCCTGAAAGAGCCCTGTCCCACACGCCAGTGCACGGAGATGTCATAGGCATTCTCATGCCTCCGTTTCAACACGCTCTCGGCGGCGCCCTTACCGCGTCTGTTACAGCGCAGGTCAAACTCCAACAAAGTTTCGTGTTTAAAGCATATACCCCGTGAAACAAATAATTGTCCATCAGAAAGGTAAAAATCCGAACTCGCAGTAACATTGCAGCCCACATTGCTGGAGGTCAGAGAACCGGGCAATAGATCCCATACAGAGAAAATATAAGTGCCAGCCTTATAGCACTCGGGCTGATGGCTATTGACATTTAACAAACTTATCACATCAAGGTCCCATTTCGTTTTACGCTTGTGTTTGTTTAAACAGTTTCTGCCGTGAACATGCACATTATACTCCGTAGTTAAAAGGTGCCTGAAACCGGGGACGTGACTCACACAATCCGCAACAGTATACACAGAGAAAGGGTTTGAAAGGAACAAGTCACAATGCAAAGCACCCGAAACGGACACAATGCCCGCCGCCTCATCAGTTTCAATGAAGGGCTTTGTGAATTTCGGAGCTATTACCTGGTCCAAAGTGCAAGCCCCACTCTGTTCCACACTTGAAATGACGGTCCCCGGTTCCGCATCCTCGTTGATGTGTACAATGTAGCCATTCGCCAGGGAGATTACTTTGCACAACCCGAAAATAACAAACAACAAATCCCACTTTATGACGAACATATCGCTTCTCAGTTCTGTTCTTTGGGACTCCGGTCTATGAAATTGCGCCAGCCTTCCTTTAAACTTTCCGTCTCGTAGTTCCCTTTTGTTGCGGCGTATCCATGCTTCCACTACTCCACAGTAGCTAATCCAGCAGAATTGTGAGAAACCGCAGTCTCCTTGCCAGAGCCACACACATATACATACACACACACACACACACTCTCCTCTACCACGCCGACACCTTCACTCTGTTGGCGTGAATGATTAAAATGGCTCCGACTAGTGCTGCGCCTTGAGGCTTCTCATTACCATAAACCTGTTCAAATAGTGAGAGGGGGGAGAGGGGGTGGGGTGGGACATAGCCTATGGATAACGACAGGATACCATATTACAAGGGAAACTCAACTGTGAACGACCACTTGTTTTAGCAGTCTACCTTTACAAGGGGTCAATGGGCTTCTTTGTTGTTGTTGTTGTTGTTTTGTTTTTTTTGGGACAGGGGAAAAGATTTGTCTGGTTCGTTCCAAAATTACTTGCCAATTAAATTAGCCTACCATTGAGGTTTAGTTTGCAGGTGAACTTAATAGGCTACAGTATGGGAATACATTGCTTTTTTTTGGATGGATTTAATTTGTACAGACCATTTTAAATTTGATTTAGTCGATTTTAATTTTTTTCTCGCCAAGCAACCACATTACCGTAACCATAAGAATCCACTTCTGTGCTCCAAAACACTTTAACCACTCTTGGACGCCCGCAGTCTCTGTGCTGTTGCTTTTCAGCTCCTCCTCATAAAAGTGGATGGAGAAGGGGATCGTAAATCTTACTAGACATTCTTCATTTAAATATCACTAAAAGCAGCCAGGCCAGTAGATCCAGCGGACAGCCAACAATCCCGTCATTTGACAAAGAGGAGTCATGCTGAGAGCATTTTCTACATCTTGAATGAGAAAAGGCTTTGCTCCTCAGCAGGGTCATCGGTGCAATGTAAACTGAAGTCGACGCACATCACACTCTAAAGTTTAAATATCAATTATCATCTTTCACTACTTTAAAGGGTAACATATTTTGTCCTAAACTGCAGTATGTATAGACTAATCATAGCCTTTTGTGACACTGTAATTCATTACAGTAACAGTAGGCTAATAGACTCACTAGGCCTATCGGTACCAAAATAAAAACATTTTGCACACCAACTGCCTCAGATTGCATCAGTGTTTTTCAGCGCAAAAGAAGATTAAGCCAAGCAGCCGAAATACGATCCGCATGTGGACCCGATCTGCGAGGTCCAGACTCCTGTCCGTCCCTTTGCTGCCCCCTGCTGTCCATATCATGCCATAGCTGCCACAGTAGTTCAGGTGTGCAGACAGAGAGCAAGCAGGGTGGAAACAGCTATGGGCAATTCCACGGAAAATTGACTTTTTGTCACATCCATAACGCCAGTGAAATGCCTTGGCATTTGTATGATGTGAATGATATTCCTTTTTTGTGCATTTTTTCTCATGTACATTCTTCAGCCAAAAATAGCAAATGCTAAAATTTCATGTAATCATTCACGTCATACCATACCATCACATTTTATTGGCGTTATGGATGTTACAAAAAACTTAATTTTCCATGGAATTGCCCCTTTGCACTGTTACGTCAGAAGCAAGCAGATCTGCATCTATGCAAGTTCGAAAGCCCCACACTTCACAGCCTTTATGCAGTGTAGCCTACTAAGAAAAGTCGACCACCGAAACATTGTAAAAGGGAAATCAGGTCTCATGTGTTCGTTTGGCAGTCACCCAGGTTTTAGCGGGCTGACAATCTGGTTTACCACCAATGCCGACTGTTGCAAAGCGACCAGACATGTAGCCTAGCCCAGGGATTCCCAAACCTTTTCCCCAAATACCACTAGGTTCTGGCCAAGGACACCCTTGATGTGTTATTAAATCTATTGAAAATGATACGGTAAATGTAAAAATATATTAAGCTAATCCTAATAATTATTTTAGCCACAAACACTTCGCGATGGAGTATACAGTGTGTAAAATTGCATTTGGGGCTTTCTGCTATATGAGAGCTATCACGCTACAATTATTCCCAGTCATTATCATGGAAAATATAATGTTCAGATATGCGACAAATTATTATAATGGCATTGTATAACAACCCTCATAGTAATAGGTATATTTAAACATTTTCAAATGTATTTGTTTTTGCTTTTATTTTTCCTTCCAACTTGCTGTGGCCCCCCTGGCACCCCCTTGTGGCCCTTGGCCCCCACTTTGAAAACCACTGGCCTAGTCTAGGCCTACTGCACGTTTGATTAGGGATGGGCTATTTATTTAAAATATTCATTTTTATTCATTCATTTACACAACATATTTCAAACACAGTGGTCATCATGCTTCGGATATTAAACTTAGAAATGAAAAAATACAAGGATAATTGAAATTCATATCATATAAAAATACAGAGTAGGCCTAACATAAAAATGGGCTTCATAAGAATGATTATCTATTTATATGGTCTTCATAAGAATATAGCGGTGTGCCTTTCTCCATGTTAGTTTAAGCCTAAATGGAATATGAGTGACTTCTCTGTTCCAGTGTTAAAGACATTTTTTATTGTTGTTTGATTGTGTATTGTTCAGGATTGTCATGTCATTTGGCCTTGAAAATATTATACAAATACAACTTCACGTTACAATTTCAGTATTTTATATATCATATCTAAATATATTTTTGCATTTGCTACACAATGCATTTCTATGCCAGCCTGACACATGGTTCTCATGTCCCAGTTCTTTGCCCTTGAAAGTTCAGTTAGCACCTCTACTGAACTGAGAACAAATGTACACATTTAGCAGAGGTTGTTGCACAACCCACATTTGAAAAGTTTATTAGTTTAATGTAGCAACCTGAACCATGGACTCTGCTTGGTGTTACCTTCATCTACAGTCTGATGTTTAGGAAAATTGAAACAATTTAATAGCAATGGACTAGATTGTTACTATGGACAGTTTTATGTTATGTTATGAATAACATTAACACAGCAGTCGATTTCAAAAATCCCATGACGGGATGTTTCCAGGAAGAAACTGTGCTCCACACACATTTATGCAGTTACACAAATGTGGTACACACACACACATTTAGCATTTTACAGTTTTTTATTGTTGCTGGAGGCTCTAATACAACATGAATCATAAGCTTTACAAAAAAAAAAAAAAAAAAAAAAAAAAAATTTGACAACATATGATAAATCCACCAGCCCCACACCCAACCCCCACCCAAAAGAACAAACAGCCAAGAAGCTTCCGGACAAGACTCCGAGACAGAAAACAAGACCCTAGACCAGAGAAAAGAGAGAGAGAGAGAAAAAGATAGGGACACAAACTGATGTGGTAGTACACAGTAAGAGAGGGGGGGGGGGGGGCAATCCACAGTACACTTCACCTTTCCTCCCTCATTTCAGTCAAGCCATGTTTGCAAGGTCATAGGGTCACTTTCAAGGTCAACCATCTCTCCTCCCACACCCCCAGACCCAACTCCTTGTGCACATGCCCAGTTCACTCGAACCTCCGTACACTAACACCATACACTCACACTGGTATGGGATAGCGGGAGTTGTGAGGTATACCAACCATCGATTGCAACAATAATAATAATAATAATA
Organism: Alosa sapidissima; assembly: GCF_018492685.1. Taxonomy (NCBI): domain Eukaryota; kingdom Metazoa; phylum Chordata; class Actinopteri; order Clupeiformes; family Clupeidae; genus Alosa; species Alosa sapidissima. The sequence continues at coordinate 26,406,136 of NC_055960.1, read as the reverse complement.
ATAATATTAAAAATAATAATTGTTGTAATGATAATACAAATCTAGCATGACCCTCTTAATAACCTTTGTTACAGTACATCTTTCTTTAGGAGCAACAGTTCTTTAGGAGCAACAGTTATATTTCATACAGATATAGGAGGTTGGGGCTTTATCAGAAATTATACCAGTGAAAAAACAAAAAAAACAACAAAAAAACGTTTCCATCTGATGTTGGGAGGCATGTGTGGAATTCGGCTAAGATCGGCAAAGTTGTTACCAGGATCGTCCTCTCAAGGTGTAGGGGTCCTAAATCTGTGGGCCTTAGTGATGCTACAGAGGTAAGGCTAGTCACACACGCACACATACACAAGTGTGTGTGTCTGCATGTATCTGTCGCTGTGTGTCTGCGTGTCTGTATGTATGTGTGTGTGTGTGTGTGAGCGAGAGAGCTGAAGGGAGTGCACAAGCCACTCTCATTCTGCAATGTGTTCATTAACCGTCATAATACTATCAGAATATTATTAAACTTAACATCAGAGAAAGAGAGAGAGAAAGAGAGAGAAACAAAGATGGAGAGAAACGAGAGAGTGGTGAATGGCTTCAATGAGAATGATGATGCCTCAACAAAGAAAAACACAAATAAGAAAAAAAAAATAAAAATACAAAGCTAAGCGTTTTCTCCTTTTTTCCTTTTCCAAGAGTGCAGCACTGAGACAGGTGGTGAGAGGGACCAACAGAGACGGACAAGAAAACAAACAAACAAAAAACAAAAAAACAAAAAACAAAATCAAAACAAAAACAAACAGAAAAAAGAAGGTGTAGCAAGAGTGAGGTGAGGAGATTTTGTGTAAGAGAGAGACAGGGAGAGAAAGACGGAGATGGAGAGAGAGAGCTAGAGAGAGAGAGAGAGAGAGAGAGAGAGAGAGAGAGAGAGAGAGAGAGAGAGAGAGAGAGAGAGAGAGACAGAGAGAGAGAGAGAGAGACAGAGAGAGAGGACTACAGCATGTCTAACTTTGCTGCTTGCGTTTGAGCGCCTCCATAAGGTCATTCCTCAGGGACTCTTGCTTGGACTTATCCGCCAGGGTCTGGACACTCCTGTGAGGAAAGACAAATGGACAGATTCAACAACAAGTAAAAAACAAAGAGAAAAACTAAAGGAAAACCACAGCAATGAAATAAGGGTTGGTTGCTTGTTAGGACATGGGGAATGTCACCACACATGTTTCATAACCTTCTCCATCTCAAATCAGGGAAACAGGATGGGCCGGGTTAGAATTACACATCGTACACACATACACCACGCTTGTTCGAAAATGAGCTGCACTTTTAACAGCCGGCTTCACATGCAGTTAACAACTGTTACACTCTGACATTCGGCTGTTATGTTATACTCAATTTCCCAGGGTGCATTGGGGATGCAAGTGTTAAAAGTTCACTCTGGCACACTGCCTATGCACAGTAACATAAGCAGACATAATATGTCTGTTTATGCATGCATGCAATCTCTCTCTTTCACACACACACACAACACGTTTACTTCTCTCTCTCTTTGACACACACACTCTCTCTCTCACACACACACACACACACACACACACACACACAAAGCACGTTTACTTCTCTCTCTCTCTTTGACACACACACACACATGCACACAGACCCCTGCACACTGCTGGCCAGAGCCCTATACCTCCTGCCCTAGTCAATGTAGATCTGGCGCTGGGTGAGGACCTGAGAGAGCTCTCTCTGGAGCTGCCGGTACTTTTGGTTATCAGGCAAAGACTCAATAGATCTGGAGGAGAGGAGGAGTGGAGAGGAGGAGTGGAGAGGAGGAGGAGAGAAGGGGGAGGAGAGAGGAAAGAAAGAACAGAGGGAGGGAGTCCAATAAGAGAGTGAATAAACGAGAGAAGAACAGAAGGGTGGCAGAGAGATGAAGAGGAGAAGGAGGAGAGAGTCAAAAGAAAGAGGGGGAAAAGCAAGAGGAGTGGAGGATGGGAGGAGAGGGGAGGGAGAGAGAGGTGAACAAAAAGGCATGTGTGCATGGGGACTAAAAGGTAAAAAGCACAGACACCAAAGGGAACAAAATGGAGAGATAACATTGAGTAAGAATGACAATAATGAATGAGTAAGGGGAATGGAGAAGCAGAGAGGGAGAGCACTAAGGGCAGAGAGAGAGAGAGAGATAAAGAGAGAGAGACAAAGAGAGAGAGAGAGACAGATTGAGAGAGAGAGAGAGAGAGAGACAGAGAGAGGCATGATAAAAGAAGAAAATCGAATCAGGAGATGAAAGCACAGAGGAGAGGAGAGACGCAACCCAAACAACACAGGGTGTCACATGACAGAATGAGAACGCAGGGGGAAAAAAAAGGAAGTTTGGAGCGAGAGGATCCCCCACAGAGATTACACAACTCAGCCAAAAATCACTCTCCTCTGGCCAAACCATGATGGGAGAGAAAAAGACCTCTCCAAAATATGTCTCTATGTAGTAACCTCAAAATCCATCAAAAGCACAAGAATTTGGCTGTACCACTTCAAAGTTTAGGAAAACATCTTAAGTCACTGTGGTATTTTCTACATAGACCTCTCTGCTCTCCACTATGTGGCAGTCAACATGAATCTCTTTATTCCCTGAACCCATGTTGCTTGCCCACTTCTCAGACAATCCCTGGTAATATGGCGACAAACAGATGTTGCCCTTCCAGACAAATGCCCCTTTGCAGATCTGCTCAGGCATGTGCCTGTGGGCAACTGGGGATGATGTAAGAGCCGTAATGATGTAAGAGAAGTCCTCGCAGGTGTGGCAGACAGTCGGCTTGTTTTTGTGGCGAGTGTGTGGCTCTGCCGTACCTTAGGCCGTTGACGATGTCCTTGGTCTTGCCAAAGTAGATCTCGTTCAGAGTGGAGCGGATCTTATTCTCCATGTCCTGTGTAGTGAGTGAGGGAGGGAGGGGGAGAGGGGGAGAGGAGAGAGAGAGAGAGGAGAGAGAGAGAGAGAGAGAGAGAGAGAGAGAGAGAAAGAGAAAAAGAGAGAGAGAGAGAGAAAAAGAGAGAGAGAGAGAGAGAGAGAAAAAGAGAGAGAGAGAGAGAGAGCAGGGGGGTGAGAAAAAGAGAAACAGAAAGGTAAACTGAAATGGTCTGGTCTGATACATACACAAATATAAGAATCAGCCCAGGCACTCTGACCACACACACACACACACACACACACACACACACACACACACACACACACACACACACACACACACACACACAGAGAAACCATTCACACATTAGCAACCCTCTCTCGAGTGCGACAACTCTGTGAAACCAGAGAGGTTAACACACACATCCCATCCCACCGCACCGCACCCAACCCGACCGCACCTCCCTCCGCCCCCATCTGTAAACCTCATAAAGTATGAAACACATGCAGAGCGGAGGCCTTCATTTTTAATTGGAGTCTTGTGTTAACGTTTAGGGCAGGACGTGAAGGAGAGGGCGGCTGGAGGGGGGGTTTACTAGAGCGGGGGCAGCTGGGGCAGTGGAACATTCTCTCTACACAGGGACCAGAGATGTGTTAAGAGGCAGACAGGTTGGGAAGGTTGGGGAGGGGGGTTGGGTCCATAAACAACATGCAGGTGTGTGTGTGTGTGTGTGGTGTGCGTGTACTGCATTTGTGTGTATGGAATAATACACACAATAAGTACATAATTAGTACATAAGGTGTGTGTGTTTGTGTGTGTCTGGGCAAGCCAGGCAGTGAGAGTAATTTGCTTTTGCGTGACAGAGACAGAAACAGCAGAGGAGAGACGTATACGACAGAGGGAAGAGGGAAGAGGGAAGAGGGAAGAGGGGGAGGCTGCACTCAGAGTAGTTTACGAGCCGACCAGAGTAGCCAAAGACAAACGGTCTCACCTCCACTAGGCGTCCGATGTTGGCGATGTGGGGGGAGGACTCGCTGACCGTCTCGTCTTTCTCCATCTGATAATCAACAGCGAAGCGCACAGATCAGTACAGGAGGAGGAGGGAGAAACAGAAAGAGAGAGTAGAGAGAGAGAGAGAGAGAGAGTAGAGAGAGAGAGAGAGAGAGAGAGAGAAAGAGAGAGACACCACTAGAGGTATAAACTAATCCAAAGCCATGTGTTTCGACTAATCACCTTCACCCTTGCTGATCAATTCTCTCAATTTCACTTGCTGATCAAACCACAGCAAATAATGAGAATCCCTGTTCTTCCCTGTTAAGAATTGTTTTTCTTACTAAAATCCATACATTTCATAATGAAGTCCAAGGTGCAGACACGTCATGAATCACCAAATGTACATTCTCAAAAAGACACACCAACGGTATACAATTGCAGTCTAGTATTTAGGTAAAACAACATTGTTAGCCAAATGACAACTACGCAACGGGGGGTTGAGTTAAAGGTCTTGAGTGAGTTTGGCATTTGTGTTTTGGTCCCTCCGTGACACATGCCCATGGGCAACACCAGCTGTGTGTGAGAAGTCGTGGAATGCCACCGAAAAATCACTTTGCTCAAAAAGGCAACGCCTGCCATTATTGCACTACATGCGTGTAACCTACCAAGTGTCCTCACTAATAAAAAAAGAGAGAGAGAAAAAAATCTCTCCCAAATAAGGGGATTAGAGGTTTAAGTACAACAATATTCATGCAAGACCATTTATGGCACTGTTTTATGGCTTGTTTTTTTTCTTTAGTAGGTCAGATGGTTTTTAACGGCAGTGGAGCGTTACAAGCAGATGACCCCGTTTGTGCACCATGATGCAACTGTCAGCTATGCTCACTGCATGCACATATGCATGAGCGCACAAAGTCCACTAGCCATTCTACTTCTATAAACCTGCTTAAAAAGCAGATTTAAACAAGACTTAAAGATGTATACATAGTACAACTGAAACCATGACCCTGATATTCTACTCATGACACTGTACATATTGTTGAAATATCTGTCATCCAGATGGCTCAGGGCATGCTATGCTGCTACACTCAAGAGCGGAGATCCATCAATCACGATATTCCTTCAGCAAAAGTCTCCTTCAGGGCAAAAGTTGAGGTGAAGAATTTCCTGCCATTGACAAACACGTCTCACACCCCCACGCTTTAATTTCAATACAGACAACATTTGCAGGGCAAACACATGACCTGGCCCCTGAAGGAGAACTCTGGCAGATTACAATAGAGTAAGGCGAGGATCACATTAGCCAGCAGCAACCGGCAGCGGCAAACGTAACGCAACGCTCAGACCATAATAAGTTTTGTCTCGTTCCTAAGCAACACAAACGTGTCTGTCAATTGAATACGCCCGCGTTGCGCTTTGAAAGTTGAACCAAGTTCATTAATTCATTAATCCAGTGTCTCCTTTCACCTGAGAAGAACCTGTGAAAATGGTCCTGATTTGTATTGCTTACAAAACTTACTTTTAATGCTATTCTAATGTTAACTACACTTACTCTCAATTGTTATTCTAATGTTATTTGGATAACACCCCACCCCCCACCCAAGTCATTCCAGAATTCCAGTGAATGGAAAAGGTCAGAGTCTTTCTTTCCAGAGGATTGGTGTGGTTAATACTTTCAAATCTCTGTTTATTCGATCTTCACGGCTCCGTGAAAAGGTCACACGAATTGAATCATCCAATGGGACTTTTGGTGAACAGCACTGATTGCACGATTGTGTTTGTGCCTAAAAAGGAAAAAACGGTGGTGCCTACTTGTCTGGTCAGACTGCCCCCCAGGTTCATGGTGCCGGAGCCGGTCTTGGTCGTCTGCAACCACAGCATCACAGTGGAGGTCAGCTTGTAGTGGGCCGTGCGTCCACTAGACTTCTCCTGTGGTCAGAACACACACACACACACACACACACACACACAGATATAACAAGTCAAGTCAAGTCAAGTCGGCTTTTATTGTCAATTTCTTTACATGCACTGGTCATACAAAGAATTGAAATTTCGTTTCTTACTTTCCCATGCAGACATAGACATACTTTAAATACAGACATAGACATACTATAGACATAGCCATAGACAATAAACATTAAATTAAAGTGCAAGACTGAAATAATCCGGTTGAGTGGCGGATTACAAAGCCACATACAAAGCAGAAACATGGACACTTTTTTCCCCATTCACATTTTCTTATGTCCATTACAATTACAATTTTTCTCTCTCGATCCCTCCTTCCCTCCCTCCCTCTATCTGTCTTCCTCCCGCTCTCATTCCCTCACCTGCACCTCCACCACATGGATGGAGTCCCAGCATCCCTTGATTTTCTTGGAGCCGTCTCCGGCCTTCTTGATGAGGATGACCCCGGCAAACCCATGGTCCAGGTCCCAGAGGTACACCGAGGAGACGCCCCCCTCAAAGTACCTGGAGCATTCAAACACAAAGTACGCGAGTCATGCTCATGTGCCGGAAAACACCACGTTACTGAAGGAGAAAGCGGCCTTAGTGAGTGTCTGTTCAACACATCAACAAACATGGGTGATCAGTGACGGGTCTGTGTAGTGTACACATGCATACATGTATATGTTGAAAAGTTTATAGGAATGATGCTTAAACTACTGGTTGATGTTGTGAAGCATATTAGTGTTAGTAATTCACCCGTCTAATCAACTAACCAACACTGCAATTCCTCAGGGTGGCGTTTTGTGGTATGGAATAGTGTGGTGTGGTATAGTGTGGTGTGGTATGGTATAGTGTGGTGCGGTATGGTATAGTGTGGTATAGTGTGGTGTGGTAAAGTGTGGTATAGTGTGGTGTGTGTGTGGTATATTGTGGTATAGTGTGGTGTGGTAAAGTGTGGTATAGTGTGGTGTGTGTGTGGTATATTGTGGTATAGTGTGGTGTGGTATAGTGTGGTGTGGTGTGGTGTGGTATAGTGTAGTGTGTTATAGTGTGTTATAGTGTGGTGTGGTGTGGAATAGTGTAGTGTGGTGCTGTGTGGTATAATGTGGTGGGGTGGTGTAGTGTAGTGTGGTATAATGTGGTGGGGTGGTATAGTGTAGTGTGGTGTTGTGTGGTGGTATAGTGTAGTGTGGTGTTGTGTGGTGTGGTATAATGTGGTGGGGTGGTATAGTGTTGTGGGGTGGTATAGTGTAGTGTGGTGTGGTATAGTGTAGTGTGGTGTGGTGTGGTATAGTGTAGTGTGGTATAGTGTGGTATAGTGTGGTGGGGTGTGGTATAGTGTAGTGTGGTGGGGTGTGGTATAGTGTAGTGTAGTGTGGTGGGGTGTGGTATAGTGTAGTGTGGTGTTGTGTGGTATAGTGTGGTGGGGTGTGGTATAGTGTGGTGTGGTGGGGTGTGGTATAGTGTAGTGGGGTGTTGTGTGGTATAGTGTGGTGGGGTGTGGTATAGTGTGGTGTGGTGGGGTGTGGTATAGTGTAGTGTGGTGGGGTGGTATAGTGTGGTGTTGTGTGGTATAGTGTG